>NW_026048484.1:0-300000 GCF_023864345.2 Schistocerca serialis cubense
AGCAATCGTGTGAGACCCATCTTGCTTTATATGTTCATGACACCCAGAAAATATTAGATACAGGCTCACAGGTAGATGCCATTTTCCTTGACATCCGGAAGGTACTGTCACCTGATAAACAAAGTAAGAGCCTACGAAATATCAGACCAGCTGTGTCGCTGGATTGAAGAGTTTTTAGCAAACAGAACACAGCATGTTTTTCTCAATGGAGAGACGTCTACAGACGCTAAAGTAACCTCTGCCATGCCACAGGTGAGAGTTATGGGACCATTGCTTTTCACAATATATATAAATGACCTAGTAGATAGTGTTGGAAGTTCCATGCGGGTTTTTGCGGATGATGCTGTAGTATACAGAGAAGTTGTAGCATTAGAAAATTGCAGTGAAATGCAGGGAGATCTGCAGCAAATAGGCATTTGGTGCAAGGACTGGCAACTGCCCTTTAACATAGACAAATGTAATGTATTGTGAATACATAGAAAGAAAGATCCTTTATTGTATGATTATATTATAGTGGAACAAACACTGGTAGCAGTTATTTCTGTAAAATATCTGGGAGTATTCATACGGAACGATGTGAAGTGGAATGATCATATAAAATTAATTGTTGGTAAGGTGGGTGCCAGGTTGAGATTCATCGGGAGAGCCCTTAGGAAATGTAGTCCATCAACAAAGGCGGTGGCTTACAAACACTCATTCGACCTATACTTGAGTATTGCTCATCAGTGTGGGATCCGTTCCAGGCTGGGCTGACAGAGGACATAGAGAAGATCCAACAAAGAGCAGTGTTTTGTCGCAGGGTTATGTGGTAAGTATGATAGTGTTACAGAGATATTTAGCAAACTCAAGTGGCAGACTCTGCAAGAGAGGCACTCTGCATCACAGTGTAGCTTGCTGTCCAGGTTTCGTGAGGGTGCATTTCTGAACGAGATATCAAATTTATTGCTTTCCCCTACTTATGCATCCTGAGAAGATCACAAATGTAAAATTAGAGAGATTCGAGTGCACATGGAGGCTTTCCGGCAGTAATTCTTCTCGTGAAACATACACGACTGGAACGGGAAAGAGGGGTAATGACAGTGGCACATAAAGTGCCCTCCGCCACACACTGTTGGGTGACTTGCGGAGTATAAATGTAGATGTAAATGTAGATGTAGATGTATGTCATGGTAAGTTACCTGAGCTGGTTGGTTACATACACAAATCTGGACGCTTTGCCATCACATTTTGATTTTACAAGTTGACTGACTCACCTCCATTCTGACAACAACCTCACTTCAGCAGAATTCCATACACACTACATCTGAATATCACATTGGCCCCATTAGCAGAGAGGAGGTGATCCACATCACAATACAAAGAAAGGGAATCTGGCTATCTCTCACTACTTCTGTGGAGACACCGTCAATACTAACATTGTTCAGGATGCATACTCTTGCTTTACAAGTTCATTAATCATCTCAATCATGAACTGAATCAATGCCAGGATTAACTCCTGTCTCAAATACTAATTTTGTATGTACAAAATGTTTCCGATGTCTGGCTTCTGCCGCACTCCCCTCATGCCAGACATTTTCTGCATGTGAGATAAACACATGTTGTAAAATTTGAAGAGCTTTACTGTTGGTGTTTAATGAGTTAAATCTGATACAAAATTCTTTTCTATCTGAAAAATATTTAACACTGAAATGATATTGACCAATGGATAGCCAGCTGATACATGTAAGTCTTCTACTAGAATCTTGACAGCGCTCTGCTATGAAGTGCTGTACCAAGATAGAATATATTGGCACAGCCCAGTAAAAATTCAGACATCTTCCCTGGCAACTCAGGAAGCAGAGGAAAGCAGGCCAAGCTGCAGTAATAGAGTGGAATTTCATATTGGGGAGACCGTCGACATTGTAATTATGTGTGGATTATGGAACAGATTGCTGCATACCATATGAGCTGAGCTGTCTGAGAAGCCTATGAAGCAAAATATCTTAGGAGGGAGGTGCTGTCATTCTGTTGACCATACACAATTAAGCAAGAAAGTGTAACTCAGATGAAACAGCAGTATGCTGATGCTACGAAATACAGTAGCAAGAGCGACTGGAAAGTAAAGTTGGGTCATCACTGAGCGTTCAGGAAAGCTGAGCAGACGGACAAAGCAGACACGATGCATTATGAACACATAGCAGCCTCCCATAAGAACTACTCATTTCCAGTACAGTTACTCAGTCTGCAGCAGAGAGGGCTGGAGGAGCAACCTACGTCAGTCTGCTGTCTACTTGTCAAGCTGTCTATGTGATATTGTGGAACAGCAGGACCTGTTGTGGAGACTGATGGTGTTTAGTGCAAGTTGCATAGTAGTCATATAGATGTAGATGTAGATTGATGATGTGCTGCAGTAAGTGCTTGTCAGAGGGTCATTTGAATCATGTTCAAATTGTTTCTCTACCGTCACACTCTCCAGCGGCACGTAGGAAAGACGAACGCTTAAGCGAGTTCAGATTCCACAAGGATATATTTGAGTTATTAGAATTGTAATTTCTCCATACTTACATGGGTGTTAACTGAATATTTCCACATTCCTATGTAAATCTCACTTCAATGAAAAAAGTGTTTGTTTTAATGATTGCCATGACAATTAACATATCAGTGATTTTCTCTCTGCCTCACCCCCCCTCCACCCATTTCACGATATTACAAAATGAAGTGCTCTTCCTTAAACTTTTTCGGTGTACTCAATTAGTCTTATCTGCTAAGGATCCCATAAACCACAAGAATACTCTGGTGTCTACTAAATGTTCTAGCAATAAAAGGCAGTCTTTGGCTTGGCTTCCGAACAACATTATTGTTTCAATTTAAGTTGTTCATAACTCAAAAGCCTACATGTCTAATAGAACAGACTACATTTAGATATATGTGGTTACCTGAGTAGTTGAAATTTAAAAGATTTCTTTTAGTATTCATGTGAATGACCTCACACTTTTTATTTATTTATTTATTTATTTATTTTGTGGAGGGGGTGTCACATTGCCACTTTTCACACCAGACAGATATTTAGATTAAATAATTTTGCAATTGATTTTAATACTATGATGCCTTCCTTAGATGACAAATATCAGTATCATCTGCAAACAATTTTAAGAGGACTGCTCCTAAGCCATTTATATAGCTTGCCTCGAGTGAGACAATGGTCAATTACCCGTAGGATATGTGCAGCTGGTGGCAAAGCTCTTCCTTCCCATTGCCCCATAAAGTCTTAGGCAGGCTGACTGGCAAAGCTGCTTGGGACCAGTGAGTGTCTACCACATTTTGCAGAGCTCTGCAGTCTTCTAAGAACCAAGCTTCAATAATATGGAATAAGTTTCAATTTCTTCCTGTAACTAGGCAGAATTGGTCAGACTAGGAGATGCACGTATCTAATTCAGATGTTTACCACATTTCTTTGTATGAGCTATGACCGTCGAGTCCAACCATTACATTGGTTGTTTAATTCAATACGTACCTCAGCTAAAATGCTCTAACAGTGTTTCCATGTTCACTAACCTCACTGATACATAGAATATAAGTGATCAGTTACTTCTCTAAGAAATCATCGCTCATTTGAAACATGTCCAGTGAGCAGCATCTTACTACCTCGTGTTTGTGAATTTTATGTAGATTCATTTTAAGAAAGGCAAGTATGGAGATATTTCTGCAAAGGTTCCAATGATACCATTCAGGACTATGTAGGTCTAATATTTTAGATTTTATCATCTGTTGAGTGATTATGGACAAAAGCAGAACAAATTTCTTTGTGTCCATACGTCAGTACCAGCAGCGTGACCAGTGTAAATTTTGAAACCTTTTTATTGTGATTATGGACTGCTTTGTAGATCATCATTCAGTTCTTTCTTGAAAGAGCAGAATGCAAAGTTAATCAGAACTCAATCAGTAAGGAATTCATTTTGTGTTTAGAAAGTTTGGAAGATTCTTCAATAATTATTACAAGCCAGAATAAAGGTGAAAAGTTTTTCAATAACTTATACTCCTGCTATTCCCAATTCTTGTCACGTATATGATGTAAGAAGCTGTTATAGTCATGAAAATGTTAAGTTTGTTTTATTATGGGAAGGTCACTTAGTTAAGGGAATAGACTAGCCCTTTTCACAATTATTAAATTAGCAGTTTCCCATTGTGCATGACATTAACTTTGAGATCCACTCGCATGGCATTCATGTTGGATAATGTGATATTGATGCAAGTATCTGTCGTGTGACAATAATTCATTGTTTATTAAGTCTCGAGGCATGAGTGACAGAACAGCATTCAGGCATCTCAAGTGTGCACGCGACAACCGGATGTATCTTGGTGTTGCAGACTCGATTGTTACTGAATGCCAAAAATACACAAGTTAATCAAAATTAGATTCAAGGTTGAAAGCCATGATCCGTCATACCAAATGGGAGCGGTAGGCACCAAAGTGTTCAAACCCGTGCAGTATAAATGAAAGATGAGACATGAATGTAGGTAATATTTCACAGACCAAGCCTGCACGGAATATACCCAGTAACTGAGGCACACTTTCAAAGTGTCGGCTGCATATGACTGACAGGTCTGGTGCCACTACACAGCCAGAGCTGATGCTGCTGCCACTCGCCTCAGACAGCGTGTACTGGGTGGGTGCTTCCTGCCACTGTCCCAGCCAAAGCCAGCTCCCTGGAGTGTAGAAACGTCAACCATTGCACTTTATCAAAAATAAACAGTTTTATGTCTTAATACTGTTTCACTAATGCCAATGAATGTCAGCTGGAAATCCACTCACCACGCCCATGGACAGTACATCTGGTAAAAGAAGTCCTCTGGCATCAGAGGTAACTTCTGCCCAACCTCCCAGCCCAGCACTATGCTTTTGTGAGTGATTCTTGGTTTTGGCTATGTTTTCTGTGTTACAAGTACAATTAGCCCGTAGGACGTTCTCATCAGCTTAAAAATGTCTTAATGCTATCAGAATTTAGTTAGGTGTCAATGCTGCAGTTAGTTTGCGTACTGGTTGTGTTGCACAATGACAGTGCCAGTTAGACTGTACCGTGGCCTGACAAGATTCAGATCACTGCTGCACTCTATAGCTGACACTTCTACGAGTACTACACGTAAGGTTTAATGTTAGTAAGTCCCTGCTTGTTTGTTTACTGTGGTGATAGAGCATATTTTCCATATTATCAAATGGTGGTTGCACAAATAATGGAAACGT
The DNA here is from genome assembly GCF_023864345.2 of Schistocerca serialis cubense. Classification (NCBI taxonomy): domain Eukaryota; kingdom Metazoa; phylum Arthropoda; class Insecta; order Orthoptera; family Acrididae; genus Schistocerca; species Schistocerca serialis. The sequence continues at coordinate 5,222 of NW_026048484.1, forward strand.
GAATATCACCGAAGCACCAAGAGGTCAATTTTTTGAATGTGTGAGTAGCATGGCTATATCATTCAGCAACTCTGCAATGGAGCAGTAATATCGCATGTGCAAAGGAGTAGTAATATCACAGGAGCCCGTTGACATTTTGCTAGCCATTAATGAGTGTTGGCAAGCTGAGCCAGTACAGGGAAAAGCCTCACTGAGTATCATTATCATGCCTATAAATCCTGTTGCAGCTAATTTGGTGCCTCTTATTTTTTGGATAAATTCACTGACAATGTATCAGTATTTATTTGCAATTTGAAAGCTGCCCCTAACTAACCATATGCAATCATGTCTCATCAGGCCAGTTCGCAAAGTTACAGTTGAATGGTAACTCAAAGATACACATAATGTACCTTGCAATACAGTTGGTAAAGCCTTTTAGTAATCTGTACAGATGCCTGTTCCTTAATCAATGTCTCAAACAGTTGAGTGCGACACTTTCTAGAGAACAGCTCAATGGTTTGATGCAGAAATGGAATCAATCAGTAGATGCATTTTCAGACATAATTATGAAGGTCAATACACATTCCTAAGCATTAAGGTAAAACGCCGAAACTGATAAGATTTATTCTGGTGGAGGCTGGACCCTGGATGTATTTTTTATGAGCATTTCCAGGCAATATGTTGTGACTACATGATATAGGTTGCGTGGAGTAGGAGACAATGATGTCGTGTCATTGGGATCAACATGGCTCAGTTTCATTGTTGGTGTATGAAATTTTCAGGACCAGATGGAAGTACTGTCATTCGTTGTCCTTCATCTGTATTTTCTGGATATGGGGCAACAAACAGTCCAGTTGCAAACGACCACTGCCAGTGCGACATTGTCACAAGTTTCAAGTATAATGCAGATGGTACCAAATACACCTCAGATGTGTCCACTGAAGTTCAATTTGCACAGTATTTTACCAACAGATACAAAATTGACATCTTGGGTTGTCGGGTGTTCTGCCGGATATCAGCGTCGTACTTGCACAATATTTCGGTCACGTAGCTCATAACCTTCATCAGGTGCGACCTGAGACTGCTCCTCGAGTGGACCTGGTCCAGTATATATGCCTATGGTATTCCCCCTCCACCAACGGCTGCAGGCACTTCCTCTGTGGTCCGCGCCCATTCCCTGCGACCTGCTGGAGTGTTGCTGCTCAGACCGCAGAGGGAACGCTTGGTACCCCAGACCGTAGATGAAACCCCCCCGGAGCGGGTTTGGTGGGCGCGGACCGCATTGGGAACACCTAGAACCGCAGCAGATGGAATAGGGAGCAGCAACGCTCCAGCAGGTCGCAGGGAATGGGTGCGGACCACAGAGGAAGTGCCTGCAGCCATTGGTGGAGGGGGAAGGCCATAGACATAAATACTGGACCAGGTCCACTTGAGGAGCAGTCTCAGGTTGCACCTGATGAAGGTTATGAGCTACATGACCAAAATATCGTGCAAGTACGACACTGATATCCAGCAGAACACCCAACAACCCAGGATGTCATTAGATTGCCGGGAAAGCCTGAAGAGTTACATCAGATACAGAATTGATAGTCTTGGTGAATGTGGGTAGTGACCTATCAAGTGAGATGATGAGTGCTGTGGAGCTGTTGGAATCCACTAAAGAGATGAATACGTTGTATATTTTCTGCATGGTAATATAGCAAGTGTAAGAGAATAGGTCGAGCTTGTATAGTCCCGGGGTGTGTGGATAACTTCAGTTAGATGAGGTCTGTCTGCCAGGGAATTAAACTTGGACATCCTTCAGGATGATGATTTAGGTATGTCAAGTGGAGATAGTCCCATGCAGACTGTCAATCCATCTACACCACTTTGTACAGACAGACAGAACAGTGGTCAAAGCTTCACTGTGATGATTCAGATTTTTTTAAAATGTGGTGGACCGTTACCAGCAACAACAGCTATGCAATGTATGATACCAGTTGGTAGTGATGGACAAATTCATGGGAAACCATACAGAATCCTGAAAGATCTACAGCCAGTAATGTAAGAATTGCTCGAGCAATAGGTTGCTTAATGGATTATTGAATGTAGTGATAATCTGCATGGTACAGCTGTTTTAATTGTTTCCCAAAAAGTCATCAGATGGAACAAGGAAGTATAGCTTTTGATTATACGGGAGACCCTGGCCATCATCTATGGTTTTATGTACTTACATTGTTACAGGCTTGGAAGAAATTATTATGATGTGGCAGACAATGCTGCATTGAAGTGAGTTCTAGGACTAAAACACTCTTCAACTAGATAACCATCAGTAAGCAGAAAGGCTGGAGTACTGTGAGCAATGAATAACAGCACTACAGAGTGTAAGCAGGAACTTCTGCTAACACTGACTGCCAAATATAGGGAGCAACCACAGTCTGTGACACACAGAAGTATATTGTGCAGAATGACTGTGGACTGTGCATGGAAGTACCTGCAGCTTTCTAGGAAAGCACTAATCCTAGCATATGACAATTTTTCGGCAGGTCATAGAGGTTGAATACCAATTGAGCAACGAGTAACCAAAAACGTTTGGCCAAGGACCAGGAGCAGGAGCCAGACTTTGAAATTGGCATGTTGTGTACACAGTATACCCTTTCTAACCAATTATTCAGACATCAACTGCAAAGGTTGTCAGAAGCATCCAAAAAATTTGAAATGGTGTGGATGGCTGTTGCCTGACCATTTATGGAATGCCAGGTGCTACTGAAATTTCATGTTGCTGACAATAATCACAGACGAGGCTATCAATTTTATGTCCGATCTGATGAAAAAGTTATCAAATTTGCTAAGCATTCACAACCTTATTACTAGACCTACCCTTCAAATGGAAGAAGGCAGGATTTTCATCTTACAATTGCCAAATTTTACATTTTTTGGTGAACACCAACCAAATGACAGAGGTGCAACTCCCATATGCTGTATCAGCTTATAACTGTAAAAGAACACATCAATATTGTGCTTTCACCCTGTCATATAGTGTAGTATATGGCAGGAAGATGCCTTCACCATTTGAGGTAGTAAAGCCTCTATTTGGGAGAAATGGGGACTCAGTGAAGAAGTTTCTAAAAATATTGTGCTATCTATAACAGAGGGTGAAGAAAAGTGATGCTCAAGCATCAGGACCACACAGGACAGTGTGTCAGTAACCTGCCTCAGTATTCAGTTGGACAATGGGTTCTGTAGATGATGATTTATTCTGTCATCTCTACGGATCTGTTTTCTATGAAGAAAAACCTCTGCTGTTATGCATTGAGCCATGTTATAGGACACTACGTATAGGCCAGTAGTATGACTTACTTAGTAATGGATATATGCACACTTTTGGAAAGGGGGAAAAATTGACACACATTTCTTTCTGCCAGATGGTTTATTACAGAGTATCTAGGATGCGGATCATAGTTCTATTAGTTCTATACCTCAGTAAGTGAAGAGTAGTAGAATCGCTACAGTATCAGCTGCCTGAAGCAGGAGAATTACTTGCCAGAAAAATGGGACACCACACTTGCTAGTAATCATTAGAAGTTGAGACTGTTCCTTCTTATAATTAAAAGAAGTCTCAGAATTATCCAATTCTTAAGTATGGTCTGTTACTGGCTCTCAAATTACATGGTAAAGAAAACAACAGATTTGATGTGTACACTATTCGCTTCCATACTTAAGAACTGTTTACAGTCTTTAGTGTCTCCCAATTCCCTCAAAGTTTGCAAAGTACTTCCAGTATTTAAATTAGAAGACGGTCCTGATCATAAGACGGTCCTGATCAGCAGACGGTCCTGATCAGCAGACGGCCCTGATCAGCAGACGGCCCTGATCAGCAGACGGCCCTGATCAGCAGACGGCCCTGATCAGCAGACGGCCCTGATCAGCAGACGGCCCTGATCAGCAGACGGCCCTGATCAGCAGACGGCCCTGATCAGCAGACGGCCCTGATCAGCAGACGGCCCTGATCAGCAGACGGCCCTGATCAGCAGACGGCCCTGATCAGCAGACGGCCCTGATCAGCAGACGGCCCTGATCAGCAGACGGCCCTGATCAGCAGACGGCCCTGATCAGCAGACGGCCCTGATCAGCAGACGGCCCTGATCAGCAGACGGCCCTGATCAGCAGACGGCCCTGATCAGCAGACGGCCCTGATCAGCAGACGGCCCTGATCAGCAGACGGCCCTGATCAGCAGACGGCCCTGATCAGCAGACGGCCCTGATCAGCAGACGGCCCTGATCAGCAGACGGCCCTGATCAGCAGACGGCCCTGAAAAAAAAAAAAAAGATTTTTCAGAGGCGGGCCAAAGTGCACCAGGTATATCAGGTCTTAAGAATAATATGTTATTTTGTTTTGCCATATGAATTATCTCTAGTCTATAAGAATAATGTATATGTGTAACACAATGTATACATGTAACACAATAGCCATTGTTGGTGGTAGCTTGTGACCCGAACAATAATAATGACCAAAAACTGTGTAGGGGGTGAGAAAAGGCTAAGGGGGAAGCGCGTTTCTATGGTAGATCATGTGGATTTAACAATTGCAGCCAATACACAGTTTGTCCATGAGCATACAAACATAACGGCAACTTTGTGTAGAAATGTGTTCGCTAGCATTACGAATTAGGCCAAGCCCACACGCATAGATTTTTATTGTAAGTAAAAATATTGTACCATTAAATTCTTATAGAGGAACGAAGGAGAGCAGAGGAATTTCTTTGTCCTATTAAAAGAATTTGATTGTATGATATATTTCCGTATGATAAAAGTCGATGCAATTGCGCTAAGCCTAAATGTCAATTTGGCAAATGTTGCATGCTACCTAGGTAAACTTCTCAGTCTAGTTGCATCGAATCAAAGAGGAATATTCGAGTCACTCCTTTTGGTACATTTTCTTCAATTGACTATCTATCGAATATCATCGGTAGACATTTGGCGGTGATAACTGATCAAGTGATCATTGATCAGTTATCGACAGGGGGTTCATAATTATTTAATTACTAAAATTGCTATTAAAAAATTGGGGTTGGTGGTAGAAGGGTGAAAATTTAGGGTTGCGTGTATTTTGTAATGCCATACCATAAAAAATAATGAAAAAATTCTGTTCAAAAAATAAAAAAAAAATTTTGGGGGTGGATCATCCTTATCACTTAGGGGTACGAAAAATAAATTATGACCAATTCTCAGATGTACTGAATATACATGTAAAATTTCATCAGGATTGATCGAGCCGTTTCAGAGGAGTATGGCACTGTGACACAAGAATTTTATATATAAGGAGGTGGATATTCTGACTAATCAAAATTACAAACTGTTATAGTATCTGTCTCAGAAGTTAACATAATACCTATTCTAAATGCATGCCATTTGTTTTATTTGTCCTTACATTATCAAATTGTTAACAATGAACAAACGAAGAAAAAAAGGCTTACATTAATATTCAGATGGTTTTCCTTTCTACATTTTTCACATAGCAACCCTGTCATCTGGGAGACCACTAGTTTTTACTCATCATCATCATCATCATCATCATCATCATCACTGTGAAATTTACATCATTGTTGTCACATTTGGCTGTTTCTTCCAAAAATGTTGCCATTTCCGATGTTGTGGTTACCTTGTGATCTCAGAATACAGCTATTTTTATGCATATACATATAGGATTATGCTTCTACTCTGACGTACGTTACAATATGTCTTGCTTCCAAAGATATTGTCTTCTCACCACTCTCTCATTGGCAGCATTGATCCAGCATCAGAGACATGGTTTCATTCCCGTCATATGTCACAGTGACTGTCGACTACATGACATCACAAAACACTTACATATGCCTCTGTTCCTCATCTAGACTTTTAATTTCTCCTGCAGAAATGAATACTCTTGTTGAGTTCTTGTAAAATTTTACAGTCAACTCAATTCCGACTACAAACTGATTCAGGCAAACTGCAATTTAAACATGTTATATGTTCCTAAAAAGCTGAAGAACGTAAGATAGATTTCCATGGTTGGCCAATAAAACAATGTAATTATCTGGCCACGCGCTACTCCCCTGCCTGTACTAATCGAGTTTTCACCTAAGCTGATATCACTGTTCCTCTTCCAATCCTTCTACAATGTTGCGCTTGATCGACTGTTAAACACTGATTGCAATATCTTCTGGGGCACAAGTCATATGTAACAGCAGCAGTAGCAACAGCTAATACGTAATTAAATATCATGATTCAGTTCAATTCTCCAACTTCCTCTCGGCTTCTATCTTCTGACATCTATTGGTACCAGTTCTATGACACGTCTTGCCACTGCAATTTATTCTTGCAAATGCATTTAATATGATTTATTTCATTTGTTCCATCTTTTTTTGTCAGAATGTCAGCATCATGTTCAACAGCTGATTAAAAACTGGCAACATTTTTATACAGTATTCTATTACATGAACAGCGACCGAATTTATCATTTGCAATGCACTTATTAAATCATTGCAGTCTCTCAATCAAAATATTGATCGGGTTTCAGAACCCAGTAACTTTTTTGAAGGATAACATTTCTCCTTTATTTCAACATGGTATCCATACATATATGAGAACTTTTACTCTGAACCTGTTCACATACAACAACAGTTTGTAAATGATACAATATGGCACAGTTTCCTCCCACGTTCCACAAAATAGCTATAGCTTTATCAGTGAATATAAGGCAACTCTCTATTTTCCAAAAGATGAAATGGGTAAAATCCCTTGTCTTATAATTGTCTGAGATATCTCACTTACTTACATATATCCAATGTGTTTGCAAGCATAATGAATTAGGCCAATCCCACACGCATTGATTTTTATTGTAAGTAAAAATATTGTACCATTAAATTCTTTTAGAGGAACGAAGGAGAGCAGAGGAATTTCTTTGTCCTATTAAAAGAATTTGATTGTATGATATATTTCCGTATGATAAAAGTCGATGCAATTGCGCTAAGCCATGTATCCTACATGAAATAAGCAAGGCATTTGTCTACATTCCCTTCGACATCCTGACAACAGAACTAGAATCTTATGGAGTATGCAATCCAGAATTAGCATTAATAGCTCCATATCTTCATAATACAACACAGTTTGTCACAGTTGAAAATAAACACACCCCTTTACGTGGTGTTAAACAGGGCACATTACTTGGACCATTCTTCTTCAAATTCATTTTCAGTGATTTTCCTCTCTGTACAAATCATACTCTCATATGCTATGCAGACAACACAACACTGGTAGTGTCACATCACAAGAACTCAGCCTTGCATAACAGTAAACAGGAAACACTCAAATCTGCCCTTCACTGGTTCTCAGCAAATAAATTACTCTGTGATCAATATCTTTTCCTAACAGTTTTACAGATCTGTTTTCTATGTCCTTGGGCAATCACAAAAGAAGCTGTTTTGTTTTCTCTGGATTACAAACTTAACTGTGAAGAATATGTTAGTCAGGTATGCAATAGATTTCTATGATCTCCTACTTGCTTTGGAAACTTACAGACATGATTAGTATTGACTTCTTGAGACTAATATACTTTGGATTGTTGCCATCACATATTACTCATAGCCTTCTCAATTGATAAGACACCCTCCTACACTGCCAAAATTCTCAGAAGACAGGAAAGATTGTAATGCACAATGTATGAAACAAGTCCCAGAGAGCACTGTCATCCTCTCTTTACCAGGCTCAGACTATTGACTGTTGTAAACATAATCATGTACACATATATCTGTTTACTACACGTAAATATAAAATTCTGCTAGGGTAGAAATTCATACTACAACAATAGAATGAAGGCGGATGATGACATACCAAGATACAGGTTAACACCACCTTGTGTCTAACACAAGGTGAATATTTTAAAACTCTTCAATTAATAACACAAAGTGTTCGGGGCATGCCATTACAATTTTTTAAGGAAAGACTGCACAATTGGTTATTGGAGGACCCATTTCTCTGTTTGCAAGATTTCATGATCCGAGTAGTGCTGAGATCAGTCTGTAAAATCAACTATATCCACTGTTTATTTTGTTAACTGATGGGCCCTCATAAACAGAATAATGTACAATGGTTATTAATTGTATGCTGACAGTGCAATTAGCTATTATCTTACATGGTAATAATTCTTTAATCACTGCATCAGTATATTTTGTATTTGTTAGCTTGGTACGTTAATTGTGGTCACCAGGTTAGTAATTGTAATGTGGAATGAACACTACATTCACTGCCTTACCATGTACAGTATTTACAAATTCCTTGTATATCAACCCTCTCTTTTTACTGTAAATAGCTCTAGAAAATTTCATTGTGATTTTTGCAAAAAACAAAGCCTATTTCTAGCTGAATGACCATTGGCGATAAATATTCTTGACAGTCAGTCATCTGAGATACCACTTTTGACACAATGACAGTTTCAGAAAATAATAGTTCAAATTGGGGATGAGTATGGCGAAAAACCAAATCACAGTGAACTCTGCTGGCTTGGCTGCAGAAATGTCCTGAAAAGTTTTTTTGACTACAGAATCCCAATAAATCAGTTTTTAAAGATCAAAAGAAGGCATCACCACAAAACAGAATATCCAGAGTGGGCTGCCGAACTCAGTTTGTGTTGAATATTACAGGACATTTGATTCATTTGCACACTAGCCTGCAAGGTGAAAATCAATTAATCTATGAAATGACTGAAAAATATAAATCACTTTCATGAGAAAACTTCCAATGTGGAAAGACAGATAAAGCAGAGAAATGTGCTGCATTTTTCTGATGACAGTTGTTCTCCAGGATAAGAATTACAAGGAGTATATTCTCCTAATTAGTACAATGAAGGATGAACCTGGGTGATTTGGGGATATACTAAATCCATTCCAAGCTTTCAAATTATTTTTGAGACCACTTGCTACTTCTGTAGATGACACTTCCTGCAATTTGTAAATGGAAGTAATACATGGACCTACAAAGTAATTGCCTCTGATAGGCAACTCCTTTACAGAAAGAAGTTTAATACAATACTATCGTAACTCTGCACTACAACAGCTTCCTCGTTGATTTTGGATTTGAGATAAGTTTGAAAAAGAGATTTTCAAATATTAAGAAAATTAATAAATAACTGTTAAGAGCAATCAGTGATTAAAATTTACACAACTGTTTGCATTTGTCTTTATGTATCAGTTTTGTACCAGACTTCAATGTCAATGTAAATTCGCCTTGTGGTACTTAAATTGGATAATGATTTTTTGCAATTGCAAGTATACCTTTACTGAAGTAGAGAAGATCATGCAGGTCCATACATTCGGTGAGAGTATACATTTGAATTCCTGAAAGTACTAACCACAGAGCATACTTCAAACTAGGTGTTGGCTCTGAGTGAGTTACTTGCAAATGAGAATTTCATTCATGACAAAAAATTTTCATCACTCCCAGCAAACTTCATTGGCTACAATCACATATAATGTAGGTGTTTTCTTGTCTGTTGACTAAATATACAAAATATACAAAAATTTTAAGTCTAAAGTAGTATTCTGAAGGTTTCTTGAACAATTCAAGAGCTCTGTCTAAAAATGTTGCATTATGGCAGTCACATCTGACTGAACAATTCTTTACATCTCTAATTACACAAGATTTACAAAACAGTTGTAGTTTGTTAGAACAATTTGTGTGTTTATGAAAAGCATTTTAAACCACCTTTCTATTGTTGCAGGATGGTTTGGTAAATGCCAAAATTTAAGGAGAGAAGGGATAATAGAGGAAAAAGATACAAAAAGAGAATGAAAGAAGTGGTTAGTTGTATGATGGAAGAAAATTTATCACAAACCAGAGAAGATACAGGATCTCCCAATGATAACTTTTAAGAGACTTTGAGAGGTGAACAGGCGTGTAAAGAAAGCAATTTGTGTGTGATTGTGAAATGCCACATTTTCCGCAACCTCCAGACATGTAATGTAGGGGTCTGCTTGCAACACAGTGGTAGGCTGCTGACCATATCTAACTTTGTACTTTGAAAATTGCCTGTCTAAAGAAGATTAGAAGTATGATAATGATAGTATACTGTAGATCGGGACACACTTTATGGTGCTAATACTCATCATGGAGGAAATTCTTAAATATGTCATTTTGGATTCAGCACACAAACGTGAACTATGAAGCACATCATATGTGGTACATAATTTTTGTCTATACTTTTATGAACGATGAGAATATGCACTTATTCTTTACTGGCCTGTAACCAGAAACGACATGTGCGATGGGTCAGGTGGCGCAATTGCTCACAATCCTTGGGCTACCGCAGACAAAGGATATGTCTGATCACAGTATATGTAATGAGAGAGTTTGTGATGAATGTGGTATGAGCATCCTTCAAAGGGCGAGGACTAAAGTTAAACATGATTGACTAACCACATATATCCCACAGAAAAACAGGAGCACATGACAACGAGTGCTACCACACACCAGAAGTACTTGCAGCCCTAGATGGAGAAACAGATATGTCACATGCATTGCAAGGTCGGGTCAGAGGCCACATGCATGGAAGATGGTGCTCCATACAGTTTGAGCTCCATACAGGGCAGGTAATAGTGAAGTATTTTGTGGAACTATTATATTGTAGGTTGAATCAGAGTTAAAGCACAAGCAGGATGCATACGTGTTTGAGTAATACGAGATTTTTATGCTCACATTTCAATTTTGAATTGAGGTAACTGTTACACAGTGAAAAGGCCATTTTACATGAGCAGGCAACGGTAAACACATACAAGCTTGTGATAAAAGGCTTCTACCACATTATATAAGCAAGCTATTGCGAGGATAATATTTAAGAATTTCAAAGGTTTCTACAAAAACTAGACTATTACAGCTTGAATTTTTTATGAAGATTCTTTGGTTGCTGATACAAGCTAGAGGACTTTCCACAGCCATACAAACCAAATAACTGAAAACTGAAGATGGAGATTCCCAAATGAGTACCATTCAAAGATCAGCAGCCTCAGAACCCACAAATGTGTAATGACAACAATTATGGCAGTAGGTTCAGTAGAAATAGCTATGAGTTGAAAAGGTTGTGGAGGTTGGGTCCACAGACGGAGGAAATAATCCTATAGGACACAGTCCCTCACAACAACAAAAGCAATGATGATGACAACAATACAGGTGATAGTTGAGTCAACAGTCAGGGTAGAATAGATAATAGATGATGATGATGATGATGATGATGATGATGATGCCTGGTTTGTGGGGTGCTCAATTCGGCACCTGTCAGTGCTTGTACAAAACCTTAACTTTACTCAGTCCAATCTCACCACTTTCATGAATGATGATGAAATGGTGAGGACAATGCAAGCTTACAGTCCCTGGGTGGAGAAAATACCCAACCCAGCTGGGAATTGAACCCAGGACCCCATGAACAAGAGGCGGCAGCACCACTAGCCACTACAAGGGTTAAAGGGAGCTGTAGTAGTAGCACTCACTTTTTACATCATGAAGATATAAGGGGATGGTATCTGATATAAGTTGTTCCATTTTATGTGCATCTATACCTACATACATACTCTACAAGCCACAGTATAGTGTGTGGCCAACTGTATCCTGTAACTCAATTAGTCATTTCCATTTCTGTTCCACTCACAAACAGAGTGAGGGGAAAACAATTATCTGAATGCTTCCATTCAAGCCCTAATCTTTCTCTCTCATCTTATCCACATGGTCCTTATGTGAAATGTATGTTGCCAGCAGTCATTCTGTAGTCAGCTTCAAATGCTGGTGCTCTAAATTTTCTCAACAGTGTTCTTAAAAAAGAAGGTCACTTTCCCTCCAGGGATTCCCATTTAACTTCCCAATTTCTGTAATGCTTGCATGTTGTTCAAACCTTTGGGTAAAAGAGCTTGCAGCCTGCCTCTGAATCTTTCTTTAATCCAACCTGGTACTGATCACAGAAAGTCATTCACCCTGCGATTATTTTTGTAGGTGAAGTCTTGCTGTTTTGCATGAAGTGTTACTATGGTTATCAGCAATGTCACATATGATAAGAGTGAAGATGACAAACGTCACTAATTCTGTCATCACAAAGAATTGCTGTTATGGCAGCAATTGTGCAGAAAGAGAAGTTTTAATTGTAGGAAGGAGGAAATTCAATGCTAATTAGGTTGGCCCAGACATACTGAGGACATAAACTGTCACATACACAGTTTTAGGAGTAGATTTTTAAAATTAACATCAAGCACAATTGAATTTCAGTGGTGCAAAAGTAGAGCTGAATGTAAATGGCATTTTTGTGTTGTTAAGGGCAGCTGCATCAAACCAGTACTTCGACTGAAGACCACAACAAGAACATTGTTTGAAAACTGTGTTCTGATATAACATATTGGAACAGATTGACTGAGGTTTCTCACTCATTCTAGATCATAAACTGAGCTAGGATCCTTTGATGGGGGTAAAGGTTAGATTGGAATGTCATGTAGTGACCATGATTCACGTTCTAAATTGTCCTCAAGACAACTTTCACACAGATTAAAATTGTGAACTGGACTGGGGCTCAAATCCAGAAACTTTCCCTTTCATAGTCAGGGCCTCAACCAAATGAGCTACCCAAATACATCTCATGACCTGCCTTCACAGATGGATATCGGTGAGTATCTCATCTCTTACCTTCCAAATTTCACTGAATTTTCCAGCATATGTTTTGGGACTAACACTCCTGGAAACGATCCCTCAGGTTGTAGTTAAGCCGTACCTCCAAAATATGCTTTCTTCCAGCAGTGGTATTCCCAGAATGTATGCAGAAGAACTTCAGTAATGCAGGGAAAATACGAGATGAGGCTCTCGTAGAAGTACAATGGTGAGGGCTGTTCACAAGTCATGCTTGGATAGCTCAGTCAGTAGTGCATTTGCCCTCAAAAACAAAAGATGCCATATTCAAGACCGAGTACGGCATAGGGTTTCCATGTGTCAGGAAATTTCTGGTTTCTAATCATCACAAACCTTGCAGCAGAGTGAAAATTTATTTTGAAATGTGTATAAATTTCACCACGTTGAAAGTTCTTCAGATTCAGACAGACTGTAAATGGTTGATTTTTGCAATACCAACCTCATGAGAAAGGGAGGCAGAGAAAGAACTGACACTGAAAGGATGCAACATATTATTGGCAGAGGTAACAAATTCCCTTGTCATGCAGTGCAACACCTTACAAATCCATCCATATTTAAATGCCGACCTGGCATACTCATAGATTTCCCACATTCACCATTGGAGGGCATACCAGTAGGTCGACACACCAATGTTGATGAAATGTACTCATTGTTTCTAATATGAACAACCATCAGTTGTATAATGGAATGACAACAATGAAAATTTCTGCTGGACCAGGACTCTAACCCAGATTTCTCCTTATTAAACAGAGTAGCCTTACCATTAGCCTATCCAACTGCGATTCATGGGCAAACCCAAACTTCCACTTATTGTCAACCATGTGTCTTCAACTCCACACTCTTAAATTCATTATGTATAGTCTTGTACAGGCAAAATATTTTAATCAAAATTCACAATTTATTTTAAAGTCACTTACCTGGTGTCAGCAGATAGACATGCTCTATGTTGTTCAGAAGTACAATGCATTGTTGCTTTGGACATGCAAGCCTGTCTGAAGGAACATTGCACTGTACTTCTGAACATCAAAAGCACTGAATTACCCCACCCCAGTGTTCACATTACCACAATTCACACAATGTATAAGGAAACACAGATTATTACAATTACTATACAATTATGGCTAGTAGTTTTCTTCTGACATTCATCAAGGCTGTCAAAGAGGATGCAACAATTTTTGTAGCTGTAACATAAAATATGGGTGTAAAAAATGCCCAGGTTTGTGTTGGTACAAATAACAGATTTGATGTTCTAGAAAAAGCCTCTGCTCTTGGTTATGAAAATGTTGTAAAGTTGTCGCAGAGCCATTTCATAGATGGAGGTATTATGCTATGTAACAGACTGAAGTTAAGATGTTTCTCTACCACATTCTTCATAACTGATCAAATAAGTGGCCTAACAATAACAAACTGCATTACTGAGGTAGAACTATAGAAAGGCAGGATGTATAGATGACATCATGCCTATTTCCATGATGAATAGTTCAGTCCTTTAAGTACATTCTACGCAAAGACACTAAGGGTCACTCTACTGAAGTCATTAATGACATATTTGATGTCCTGAACTACATAATCCCAAAAGATGAAGGTTCACCTCTATGCAACAGATTTGGAATCATTGTTACAATTCAAGAGAATATTGTAAAAAATTACTCTATTGCAGAAACTCTCAGCAACTGCATCACACACACACACACACACTCTCTCTCTCTCTCTCTCTCTCTCTCTCTCTCTCTCTCTCTTACCTGCCCACAAACACAAACACAAACATACAAAAAAAGTTATGTGCATGAAGCTTGCTGCCTATGCTAACCGCAATTCAGTACATTTACAATGCCAAGTGACATAGAACATGGTTGTTGCTAGTTGTAATAGGAAGTGTAGTGACGTTCAAGCTCCATAGCAACAGTGTTCAGCTGGAAGCTGGAGTCAATGTAATGCCCAGAAGCATCACAACATACAGAGTAGTGGCTAACAACAGATAATGCATGTGATGTTGGTGGATTGGTGGATTGACTACAGATACAGAGAAATAGTGTGCTGCCACAATCCCTTAAACACCCGGTTCTTTTTATTCAGGAAAAGTGCTCAATCAGACCATTGGGCAGCCAACTCCTTGTTGCTCATAGCCAGTTTCTACTGTTACATCTACATCTACATCTAAATCTGTACTCTGCAAATCACTGTGAGGTGCATGACAGAGGGTATATCCCATTCCTTTATTTATTAGCGTTTCTTCCTGAGCCATTCATGTATGGAGTGTGGAAAAAATAATTATTGCATGCACAGAGGCATTCAATCAATTTTTCTAACCTTATTCTCACAATCCCTATGTGTGTGATATGTAAGGTGGTGTTGTATATCCTTGGAGTAATCATTCAAAGCCGGTCCTTGAAACATTGTTAACAGACATTCTCAGGACAGTTTACATATATCTTCAAGAATCTTCCAGCTCGTTTCCTTCAGTATCTCTGTGAAACTCTACCACAGATTAAATAAATTGGTAACCATTTCCCCTGCCCTTCTCTGTATATGTTGAGTAGTCTGGGTCCACACACTTGAGCAGTATTCTAGGATTGGTTGCATGAGTGATTTGTAAGCCATCTTCTTTGTAAATTGATTGCACTTCTCTAGTATTCTACCAATAAAGTGAAGTCTACCACTTGCTTTACCCACAACTGAACCTACGTATTCCTTCAGTTGCCAGTGACTCATTGATATAATAGTCATAGGACATTCAGTTTTTTTCATTTTGTGAATTGATAGATTTTATTTTTCTGAATATTAAGAGCAAGTACTAAGTCTCTGCACCATTTTGGAATCTTAGAAACATCTGACTCAATATTTATGGAGCTTCTCCCACATAGTACTACATTATAGGTAACAGCATCATCTGCAAAATGTCATTAATATACAACATGAAAAGCAGGAGTCACAACTCACTTTCCTGGGGGCACACCCAACATTACTTCTGCATCTGATGATGACTCTCCATCTGAGATACCATGCTGTATGTTCCCTACCAAAATCTTTAGATATGCTCCATCAAACCTAATTTCTCACTTGGAGTAGTGCCCTCAAAGTTCACACTTTACAGTGCTGCAAGTGTGATTCAGCCATTCACTCTAACCCTGTGGGCAGGAACACCTACTTCTGTTGTGCAGCCAGTTGCAGCCTTTGATTTTTATAATGTATACAATTACCCTCCAGTGTAGTAATAAGTCTGAATGCAAATTGTGTTATTCAGAACCAAGAGTTCCTAGAATTTCCTGGAGCTAGTAGCCTTCACAATCCCAAAACCTGTGACCCTCATATATGCCCTGTGACTGTTGGTACTGATCAAAGCAATAAACCTGCTGTCAATCAACATTTGTCTTTCTGCATTTGCTTCCAATCACTTGGGAAGTGCAGACTGACTTATATCACATGTCTTCCCTCTATCCGAAGTAACAACAACACACTACGGTGGTTGGTGATGACAAAGTGTTGTATTTTCAAAAATGTTTCATTATGTCAATAAAACTTTTCTTTGGTGTTCAAAACCCTTAAAAGTACACTACTGGACATTAAAATTACTACACAAAGAAGAAATGCAGATGATAAATGGGTCTTCATTGGACAAATATATTATACTAGAAATGAAATGTGATTACATTTTCATGAAATTTGGGTGCATAGATCCTGAGAAATCAGTATCCAGAACAACCACCTCTGGCCGTAATAACAGCCTTGATATGCCTGGGCACTGAGTCAGACAGAGCTTGGATAGCATGTGCAGGTACAGCTGCCCATGCAGCTTCAACACGTTATCACAGTTCATCATGAGTAGTGACTGGCGTATTGTAATGAGCCAGTTGCTCGGCCACCATTGACCAGACGTTTTCAATTGGTGAGAGATCTGGAGAATGTGCTGCCCAGGGCAGCAGTCGAACATTTTCTGTATCCAATAAGGCCCGTACAGGACCCGCAACAGGCGGTCGTGCATTATCCTGCTGAAATGTAGGGTTTTGCAGGGATCGAATGAAGGGTAGAGACACGGGTCATAACACATCTGAAATGTAACGTCCACTGCTCAAAGTGCCATCAATGCGAACAAGAGGTGATCGAGACATGTGACCAGTGGCACCCCATACCATCACGTCGGGTGATACGCCAGTATGGCGATGACAAATACATGCTTCAAACATGCGTTCACCATGATTTCGCCAAACTCGGAAGCGGCCATCATGATGCTGTAAACAGAACCTGGATTCATCTGAAAAAAATGTCGTTTTGCCATTCGTGCATCCAGGTTCATCATTGACTACACCATAGCAGGTGCTCCTGTCTGTGATGCAGCGTCAAGGGTAACCGACGATGTTTGCAGCAGCATGGACTATCACCTCGGAGACATTCGCTGTGAACTGTTCGTGAAGATGGTTGTTGTCTTGCAAACATCTCCATCTATTGGCTCAGGGATCGAGATGTGCCTGCATGATCCACTACAGCCATGAGGATAAGATGCCTGTCATCTCGACTGCTAGTGATACAAGGCCGTTGGGATCTGTCACAGTGTTCCATATTACCCTCCTGAACCCATCAATTCCATATTGTGCTAACAGTCATTGGATCTCGACCAACAGAAGCAGCAATGTCGAGATAGGATACAATCTGACCTTTATCAAATCAGAAACATGATGGTATGCATTTCTCCTCCTTACACGCGGCATCACAACACCATTTCACCGGGCAACGCCGGTCAACTGCTGTTTGTGTATGAGAAATTGGTTGGAAAGTTTCCTCATGTCAGCACGTTGTAGGTGTTGCCACTGGCGCCAACCTTGTGTGAATACTCAGAAAAGCTTAACATTTGCATATCACAGAATCTTCTTCCTGTCCGTTGAATTTCACGTCCGTAGCACATCATCTTTGTGGTGTAGCAATTTTAATGGCCAGTAGTGTATATACATCAGTTACATATTAAATTGTAAACTAAATCAAGATAGCTTGTTTTTTGTTCTTGCAGGTGGGAACTGTGTAATTTTTATACCAATTACACCATTTGGTGTAAGGAAAAAAGGTTATGTCTTTACACTAGTTCTGCAGACTGGTGAGGTCACCCTGTGAACTTATTTGATACCTCAATATTGTCAACGTATCTTCTGTTCATTTATTATTCTGCTCCATCATTTGAATAGCTGACACACACAAATGCTATGGACAACAGATTTCATTACAATTTTAAGCTTGACATTCCAGCCTATTCAGATCATTTGGTCAACGTTGCTTATGAGAATCATTCAATTAAAGCTGCCAGGAATACATCAGCATGGAAATATGGCAATGAAACAACTAAGGGCAAATCTAAATAACATAGTTGAGTCCAGAAACTTCCGTACAATGTGAGTTTATGCGAAGTTACCTGAGCTCATTATCTGCATACATAGACCTGTAAAGACTGCTGTGTCACTGACTTCATTGGTGGACTGACTGATCTCTATTTTGGTGAAAAAATTACAAGTTCCCCAAAGATTCGATACAGTTCCCCACAGTCGTTTAATGAACAAAGTAAGAGGATATGGACCATCAGACCAATTGTGTGATTGGATTGAAGAGTTCCAAGATAACAGAATCCAGCATGTCATTGTCAATGGAGAGAAGTCTTCCAAAGTAAGAGTGATTTCAGGTGTGCTGCAGGAGAGTGTCGTACGACCATTGTTATTCGCAATATACATAAATGATCTTGTGGATTACATCAGAAGTTCACTGAGGCTTTTTGCGGATGATGCTGTGGTATATCGAGAGGTTGTAACAATGTAAAATTGTACTGAAATGCAGGAGGATTTGCAATGAATTGACGCATGGTGCAGGGAATGGCAATTGAATTTCAATGTAGACGAGTGTAATGTGCTGTGAATACATTGAAAGAAAGATCCCATATCATTTAGCTACAATATAGCAGGTCAGCAACTGGAAGCAGTTAATTCCATAAATTATCTGGGAATACACATTAGGAGTGATTTAAAATGGAATGATCATATAAAGTTGATCATCGGTAAAGCAGATGCCAGACTGTGATCCATTGGAAGAATCCTAAGGAAATGCAATCCGAAAACAAAGGAAGTAGGTTACAGTACACTTGTTCGCCCACTGCTTGAATATTGCTCACCAGTGTGGGATCCATACCAGATAGGGTTGATAGAGAAGATCCAATGGAGAGCAGCGTGCTTCATTAGAGGATCATTTAGTAATCGCGAAGGCATTATGGAGATGATAGATAAGCCCGTACCAAGCTACTGAGCGTCTCTCCTGCAACGTCTTCCACTGGAGTTTTTGTTGAAGTTTCGAGAATATACCTTCACTGAGGAGTCAAGCAGTATATTGCTCCCTCCTACCTATATCTCGCGAAGAGACCATGAGGATAAAATCAGAGAGATTAGAGCCCACACAGAGGCATACTGACAATCCTTCTTTCCACGAACAATACGAGACTGGAATAGAAGGGAGAACCGATAGAGGTACTCAAGGTACCCTCCGCCACACACCGTCAGGTGGCTTGCGGAGTATGGATGTAGATGTAGATGTAGATTTTGAGTTAGGTGAGACAACAGCATTGCTCCAGCAGATCGCCACAACTTTGGATCTCTGCTTATTACATTGGCCACAGTAGTGGAGACGAAATGGTCCACTTCAAAATACAAATAGTGGAAATCGGGGTCTCACAAGCTATTAAAAAAAAGTCTGTTGTAAGGTTCTGACTGACAAGGGGTGAAATGTAAGGTGGATCCTTCAGCCCACTGTTTCTGGTGAAGGAAAGTGGCCAGATAGGAGGTTGATGCTGATGCTGTTACAAAATGGGTCACAAGACATCCCACGAGAATCAAGAGGTCCGTGCAAAGCCATCTGGGAGGGCAAGGACCGGAAGGGAAGACTTCCAATGCCACCCTTGGAGAGAGTAAAGTGAAACCCATAGCCATGACAGTGGGACAGTATAACTGAGCAAAGAAACAAAGCATTCCCAACACACCAGTTTGCTCCATTTGATTAAGTAACGGGCTTGCAAAGCTTGACAGCAATCAGGATGGCAATGGCAATGGTCGTACAACACCACAGGACATGTCGGCGGTGAAATGGTTCATATTAGCGTGGGATAGCAAGGCTAGCAGCATGAACATTTGCATCAGACACGTCACGTAGGACGTCATCAATACAACCCGACAAAGAGGGAAAACCTGTGCAGTATATAGATGCCACCTGGCGTATTGGTAAGACCAACGAGGTAACATGTCCATTGGGGAGTGGGAAGGTAGCAAGAGAATCAATGGGAAATTGTCACTATTGCAAAGGTTGTTGTATGGCAACCAGTGTAATGAAGGGAGGAGGGAGCGAGAAGAAAGAGAAAGATCAGTGGCAGGTAAGGTACCATGACTGGCACTGAAATGGGTAGGGGAGCCATAATTAAGAAGGCACAAATAGTGGTCTGCATGGAACTGGTCTATGAGAAGACCCCGACTAGATGGAAATGTACTGCTCCACAAGGGATGATGAGCATTAAAATCCCTGAGAATGGGGATGGAAGGAGGAAGTTGCTGAAGAAGGGCAGTTAAGGCAGCAGGTGTAAGAGTCCTATAAGAAGAGAGATAAAGATTGCAAATTGTGATCGCAGAGACCATTGGAAGCAGTTGCTGTTAGGGTCCACCTGAAGTTTGAAGAGGAATCCATGTGCTAACAATGTCCATACGAACCAATGTACAAATGCCATAAGCGACCAGCAGGGGGCCAACCCGATTTCGACAGAAAGCATGGAACCCATGGAGGCCTGACGAGTGACCATCAGTAAAATGAGATTCCTCTAGAACCACAGAAGCTGCAGAGTAAAATGAAATAAGGGATTTCAACTCTGCAAGGTGATGATAGGGTAATATCCATCACAATTACATTGGATAACCACAGAATAATGGTTCAAATGGTGGTGACGTGGGGGGGGGGGGGGGGGGGGGGGGAACAGGCTAAAGCCAGTCATGGCACAGGGTCACCATCCATCACCAACAAGGAGGGTGCGAAATCCATGAACATTAGGTCAGAGTCAGGTTGCGAAGGTGGGGATGGAACCTCTGGCGACACCATAGGCTCCTTGTCCCAGGACTTATGTTCTTCTTCTTTTCTGTTTGAGATTGAGGAGGGCTATGCTACGAAAGGAAGCGAGCT
This sequence comes from Schistocerca serialis cubense, assembly GCF_023864345.2. Taxonomy (NCBI): domain Eukaryota; kingdom Metazoa; phylum Arthropoda; class Insecta; order Orthoptera; family Acrididae; genus Schistocerca; species Schistocerca serialis. Next base: position 26,060 of record NW_026048484.1, read on the forward strand.
GCAGCAAGATCTGGAACAGAAAGAGAGTGAGAGACCTGGGCCCCTACAGACCGTGGCTCTCGTTGGCGTTTTGTGGCAGCAGACCTCTGGCCTTGAAGGTAGCAGGAAGGGGGCTCCGGGGATGGGTGCCCTTGACCGGCAGATGCTGAAGAAGTGGGACGCTTCTCCGGCTAGGGAAAGGGAGCAGCGCCCAGAGGGGAGGGTGGGGGAGCCATGGGGGGGGGGGGGGGGGAGAAGAGGGATTTGGGACTGGGGTAAGGAAGGGGGAGGAAGGGGTGAAGATGTAACTGAAGCATAGCTAGATGTCATTGACACAGGATGAAGAAGTGTATACTTCTTTCGGGCCTCAGTATAGGTCAGACGATCAAGGAACTTTTAAGAAGGGAAAGAAGATACAGGAGTATAAGCAGGACAATCCGGTGAATGTGGAGAATGATTCATGGGCCACTCCTGTTCGGTCCCACCACATATTCATTAGTGGCAACCCTGCAACCGTTCCTGTCGCGGTTACAACATTGTGGTAACAAAGTAAACGGTAGTAGTTGTTAGCACGGACGCTATGTTGGTCTGCCTTCTGGAACAACAGCAGCAACTCCTGCAGCAGCAGCTCACATAGCAGCAGCAGCTCCAGTTAGCAACCACATCAACTTTTGTAAGATGTCTATTGGACAATGTCAGTGGGATGGATATCCACAACAGCTTCTGAGTCCTCGGGTGTCCGATGCTTTCCCACGTCTGCCATCGTTCCCACCATTTAATGACGCTAAAGAAGACTGGGAAACATACTTAAATCAGCTGAAACAACATTTCACAGCTTTTCAGGTCGTGGGTGACCCTTGCAGTGGTCGTTGCTTTTGTCGTGGGCCTCCCCAGACACATTTTTTCTTCTCCGCTTGGCACCATTGTCTGATCCTGTGGCTCTCTCTTTCCAGGAGATATGCCTTTTGCTGACAAACTATTATTCTCAGCACTACCAAGTGGTCACCTCTCAGCTGGATTTCTACCAGTGCCATAAACAGCCTGCTCAATCATATTGTTCCTGGGTCACGGACTTGCAGGATGTCAGCTGTCACTGCAATTTTACATGCACCAATCAGCAGTGTAAGGCTTCATATGCAGATTTCCTCATCCAGGATGTGAGTGTTCATTTGGCTCCTGATACTAAAGTCCGCACTGTGCTGTTGAAACTCGATAATCCCTCATTGGAAGAGATTCTCTGCATTGCCCATGCATTTTAAATTGCTCAGGCAACCAACGACCATCTCATGGGATGGCCACAAGTGGCAGCGATTGATGTGTCTCTGCGGGTTCTGCCCTTGTGACATATACATGGCCCAGCCAACAGAGGCTAGCACCATCGGGATTCCTCTTTGCCTGACATCTCTATTGCATCAGAGCCTCCGGTTGCCCCTCGTCACTGGTCACGCAGTCCACTTCCACCTTGCCCACAGTGCTTTACCACACACTCTCAATCTGATTGCCCCCACTGCTGGAAAATGCGCATGCTGTTTGAGAAAGAGAGCCACATCCAATCTGTTTGTTGTAGTTGTTCGACTTGCTCCCATCCTGCCTCTACTGGGCCTCAGGATACAGCACATGCTCTGCAATCGGTCATCGAGCTGGAGGACCCATCAGCACAGAAGCTATTCCTCACACTCCGCCTTTTACTGTCAGTTTGCAGGTCAACACTGTGGCCACCGTCTCCCCGATTAATACTGTGACATATACCCACCTTGGCTCCCCTGCATTCTCACCTCCCTCTAAGCATTTCGTCACCTATGGCGATGGTTCCAGTCCCTTTCATGGGCAGTTCGTCATCCATGTGACATACACTCATGTTCACTGGATCCTTACCCTATTTGTTGTCGATCATCCATTGGTTTAGAATATTTTTGGTCTGGATACATTTCCACTGTTTGGCTTTTCAATTTCTGATGAAGCTAAGGACTGTTCCTTTTCAGGACTTGGACGCTCTGTGCTCAGCTTTTGTGTCATCGTTTGCAACGAATTTCGGATGTGCTTCAGATTTTCAGGCACACATCACACTTTGGCTGGATGCACAGCCTCACTTTTTCTGGGCCTGACCCCTTCCAGTGGCCTTATGGCTGGCAGTCAAGCAGGAACTTTATTGTCTCCAGAACGCCAGCAGCTGGTTGTACGGAAACCCAATGGGTCCCTTTGGCTGTGTGGGGACTTTGGCACTACTATCAATGCTCAGTCACTAGTAGATACTTGCCCCATGCCCCGACAAGCTTGTGGGGATGAGTACTTTTCTAACATCGACCTGGCTGAGGCATACCATTAGTTACCCTTGGATTCTGATTCCCAGAACATCATGGTTATCAACACACCTTTTGGATTCTACAAGTACAAGTGCCTTCCATTTGGTGTTGCTTCAGCGCCACCAATTTTCCCAGGTTCCTGGAGCAACTTACACAGCCTATCCCAGCCTGCGTGAATTACCTGGATGACATCTTGGTCACTGGGCATTCCCTCCAGGAACATCTGCACAACCTCAGCACCTTATTTCATGCTCTGCAGTCTGCAGCTTTATGCTGTCGGTTGGACAAGTGTCTTTTTTTCACCTGGAAGTGGAATACTTAGGCCACTGGCTTAGTAAAGATGGCATTCTCCCTTCGGATCGCAGTGTCACAGCCATAGAGGCTCTTCCTCGTCCCAAGGACTTATCTGCACTCCAGGTGTTTTTGGGCAAGGTTACTTATAACTTAAATTTCTTACCCCAAGCTGCCTCTGTTGCTCATCCACTCAATCACTTGCACTGCAAAGGGACGACTTTTCATTGGACTCCTGCCTGTGACCACACATTTCTCTTTTTAAAGATGAAGCTGAAGTCCACCCTTTGCCTTACTTCCTTCTCTCCAGACTGCCCCTTGGTTGTGGCAGCTGATGCATCTGCATACGGCATTGGGGCAGTCCACGTACATCAGAATACCAATGGCTCAGAACAGCCCATCACTTATGCATCTAAGATGTTAAACAACGGAATTACTCCCAGATTGAAAAAGAGGCCCTGGCGATCATGTTTGCCACCCAAAAATTTCATATCTACCTTTTGGGAGAAAGTCCACCCTCCATACAGACCATAAACTTTAGTTATGCTTTTCGTGCCATACTCTCACCTTCCAGAGCGGGTGGCTCAATGAGTCCATAACTGGGCGTTATTTTTACGGAATTACACATACAGCATCCGGTATAAGTCCACCGCCCACCATTCTAACGCAGATGCTTTGTCACATATCCCAGCAGGCCACAATCCTGCCTTTGACCAACAGGAGGTCCTCCACTTTCACATTGATTCTGACCGCTGGGATGCGCTGGATTCTCTGCCTCCTACGGCTGCTTACATTGCCACGGCTACACACCAAGACCCTATCTTGCGGCAGGTTCCCCACTACATGATCCATGGTTGGCCTTGCTGTACTACTCATTGGATGGGGACTGACTTCAGCCCCTGGCGCCACCTGTCCAACAGCCCTCCATGGTTGATGATGTCCTTCTGTTGGCCATGGAGACTGATGCCCATCGGGTGTTCATCCCTCTGGATTTTCAACATCACGTGCCCACTTTGTTCCATCACGGGTACTGGGGTATCTCCCACATGAAAGTTTTGGCTCGCCAGCACATGTATTGGCCAACCATCGATGGCGATATTGGCCACCTGGTCTGCAGGTGCACTGTGTGTGCACGCATCAACAGGCAAGGAATCCCCCCCCAGTCATTCACACCCTGGCCTGTGCCTCGCTGGCCCTGGGATCACATCCAACTTGATTTTCCAGGCCCGGTTTTGGTGTCCATGTGGTTACCTATTGTTGGTGCTTACTTCAAATACTCATATGTCATCCGAATGGCATCCACCAACACAGTGGACACACTCACAGCCCTGGCTCAGTTTCTTGCCATTGAGGGCCTGCCTCACACATTGGTCTCCAATAATGGCTGCCAATTCACGGCATTTTCCTACCAAGAATTCTGTCAGGCCAACAGTATTAAACATATCCATAGCCCACCTTTCCACCCTTCCTCCAATGGCACAGCGGAGAGGCTTGTCCATCCATACATTTAAACAACACATGAAAAAGGCAGTTGAAACAATGCAAACCATATCAGCCCTCACCCTGTTCTTGAGCACATATCACACCACCCAGTTGACATAGTCCGGCGGAGCTTCTCCATTGGGCGACAGCCATGGACCCTGCTCTATTTGCTGATACATTCACCCTCCCACCCCTGCTACGAGCCCTCCCAGCATTATGCCTCTTGCGCGGCCATGTGGGCTCGCGTGTACGGGAACAAGGTGGGCTGGACGCCCACCACGGCCATTGTGGCCCATGGGCTGCATGTGACATTAGTGAAGTTATCGAAAGAGTTGGAGTGCCGCTATCATAACCAGCTCTGCCCTTGTACCCCTGCGGGACTCCTGCTACTGTATCCTCCTACACTACCTCCTTCGGGTACAGACACGGTCCTCAAGTTGCAACCAGTTGCTGTCTCCCTCCGAGCCTGCCGCCAGGCCTCCCCACCCCCTGGTGGATTGGAGGCTCCATACGATGCCATGGCCTCTGTGTTGGCCATCATGGACACCTTGGACGTCCCTTCCTCCCCGACAATGGCATTTGACAAGCCTGGGTCTTCTCCCATCTGCCGACCACTGTGGCAAGTCCAGAGCATTTTCACGTCAATGCACAAGTTTTAGGGAGGAGGGTTTGGGTCCGGAGCACCGCGGGTTTCGAATCCATGCCAGACCACATGGAACTCAATGACCATTAGAGGTCTCTGGAGCACTCATGCCATAAGCCATGGCAGCACACTCTCCTGGCCCTGAGTCCAGCGTGAGGGCTCCACTATAGAGCATGTTGTCCCAGTGACCAATAGTGGCATACCCTGTCCTGTATTTAGGTGGCAGCCTCTCACTCAGTGAGGCAGTCTGGTATTCACATTGAATCAGTTTATATCTCACTTACAGTCATCGTGTTTACATTGCATGTGCTTCTTCCCATTTACGAGTGGGTGTTGTATTAATTTCATGAGGTTCTCTCTTGTGACCCCATTGCTTAATAATTTGTTGCTGTACTTGGGGTCTTGTTCGGTTGTCTGTCGTCGTGCTTTTCCTTCCATTCCAGTTCATCCACCTTGTTTGTTTGCAGGCCTCTCTCATTTGGTCCCACTGCGTTTTCATTAGCAGCAACCCCATGACAGTTCCTGTCGTGGTTACCACACGAGTCCAATGTGGTAATCTTTGCGCCACCTTGCTTGGTGTGTGGTGTGACAGGTTACAGTGTAAGGAAGGGCATTATGTGCTACCAAGCCAGGAGTGCGAAATGTTTCAATGGTGACTGGTGAACCAACTCTTGCTATTTCAAATTACTTCCATAATTCTGCAGCAGGTAGTCATTTAGCAGTTGCCAGAACACTTTCAAAGATTAGGGACCACCTCGCCTGGCCCACCTTGTATCAGGTAATTCAGAGGTTAGTGATAGAATGTCACAGCAGCAAGGTAGCCAAGTCTAATCTTAATTTTCAGAATGGGAGGTTGCAGTCTGGAAAGGAAAATAACGCGGTGGGCAATCTGTCCATTGATTACATTTGTCCGTTATCTAGGACACAAGATGGTGACCTCTATATCCCGGTTGTCATGGATGCTCTTTCCAGTTGTGTGTGGCTTGTACTAAGTACTGGCATCACAGCCAGTCTAAAGATTTGGCATTTACCTCAAATATTTTCCATTACTGGCCTTCTGAGATAATTTGTTAGTGATAATGCCCAGTGTTTGTTTTGCATCAGTTTAGGAGGTTTTGCTTTGTGAATGACACTAATCATTCCACCACAATACCCTAGTGTCTGCAACCCTCCTTTGCAGAGTCTTAATCTGAGTTTGAAGTTGATTCTTATTGCATTTCATCAGCATTCTCACTGAAGACAGGACACCTTGCTTAAATTGTTAAACCTGGCTTTTAACTCTGTTCACTGCGAGGCAAGTAAGGCCACTACAGCCTCTTCCATGTCGAGCTATCCCATGAATTACCGGCATGTAGGAACATAGAACTCTCACTCCAGAGAGGTGCACCATTATAATGAAGGGGGTCGCTCCACTGAGGTTAAGCCAGGTGAAAAGGGGTTCATCCATAATTTTGGAGTTTTTTGGGGGCAGGGGGAGGGGCAGGGCAAAAAGGTAATCTCCAAATAAGCTATCCCCACATTATGAGGGCCCCTGTCAAGTTTTTATGGTTCTTAATGCAGTCAGTCTCTTGGTCCAGAATATGCAGACTGGAAAAATCTCAAGTCCACATATCTCAGGTTAGGAAGGGGACTAGTTTCTTTCTTGTTGTGAGAGAAAATGGAGAAGGTACCTGCTTTTCTGTGGAGGAGGAAAGGCTGTGTGGTGCACCGGTGATACATCAATTCACACATTTGTGGTATCTTCTATAATGCCTTAGGGCTGATGGTAGCTGTGTCTGCTGGCCATTTTCATATAGATTGGAGGTATGGCTCCGAGCTGTGGGCCGCTATGAATGGACACCAGTTAATAGCAGATGTCTCCTCCCTACTACGACATCTGGCCTGGCTCCAGCACAAGTTGGCATCGTGTTACAACGAGAACCACAATTGTGTTCTTGCGGGGCCATATCACTGCATCTAAGCTGTGGATGTGCAGTGGGGAGTGCCTGAGTCTTCCCTGGGAAGCAGCTAGTGCATTCTGCTGGATGATACTTTGTTACCTCGGATGTTGCTAATGGCCGGATCTATCATTAAATGACAGTTATCATGTGTGACATATTTCTGATACATTGTCTCACATTTTAAGCCCTTTGGAACTAGACAGCCAGGTGTGGGATGTGGTCACATTAGAGATTCTAAACACAATTTTAAAAATCATTCTATTCAATTTCTTATTGCTTTTTTTTTGTTCTAGGTGAGAATAGGAAAATTTGCGCAAACTAAAATAGGGTCATAAGCTTACAAACTGACTACTACACAACTTGAGATCAATTTTTCCCCTGAGAGTAACTGGCACACTGTATTTAAAATAATTGTGCCAAGTAAATGACCATTATTGTGCATGATTTTGGGTGTCTGTTTCACATCATATAATAAGTAGGCCTAATTGCCCCTAGGCTGAATCGGAATGGGGAGAAATTGAACTTACACATTTTCAAAACGGGCATCTACAAAACTCTGTGTCCATGAGCTATAGAATGAAAGTGATCTCATGAATGCCTGGGTTTACAAATCGTGAACCCTACATGTGCAGGTTGATCAATTTCCAGCTACATCACCATCCTTATAAAGACCCCGTATCAGACCACGAGTATGAAAGATTCATATCACAACACCCAATAGCTTTGAACAGTAATTTCATCCCTCCAAGCTTGATACAGCAGCTAAAATGGGACACTCCAACACAGAAAATTGGAATTTGGTTAATCAGAAGCTGCAAGACGTGCTGGCAGAACAACTGAAGTTAACGACAAACCCAGAATGAGTTCTCAAACCAATTACTGATAAATCTGATGGACTGTTCACTACATTGCCACAACCCCATGAGCTACTAAGGATGATGCAGGAGAAATGTACATTTATTATCTACTGATAATGGTAATGAGGAATTTCTTGCACTATGGAAATGTTACTTTTAGCAACACTACAAACTTTGCATAAAAGCTGATGTATCCTTAATGGCAGGTAGTGACTATTATGCATCAGGGAAAGAAGAATTTGAAGGTCTGTACATGAAGGATTGAAAGCTAAACATGGAGAAATATTGAAAATAAAGAAAAACTGGAAATCGCAAAACTTCATGCTGTGCGTTTGTCATCTGAGCACCCCATCTCAGATGAAGTTTAAAAACATTTGGATCTCACTGCTAACACATGTCAAATAATATCAGATACAGCCCATTGTAGAAAGTGGTTTTACAACCATTGTCGTCTTTGTTGGGAGTGAGCTGTAATGCGAAGGCCAGTACTGGGACGCACTCTCGCTGCACGAGGTTGTTGTTTACCTTTATAAACACCATTAGTGCCCAACTACAGAGCTGGAGTTGTGGAGTTGTTTCCTAGAGGAGGATGGTAAATGAAAGGATTATTTTAATCCAACTACTATAGATTGTTTCAATTCAGCATAAATATTATTACTGTCCAATGACCTGGTCAGTCATTTTCAGAAGTATGTAACTGCTTCCAGGAGCAATACATCTGAGTTCCATAACTTCATGTAATAATTGACTTAATATAAATAGATATAATGCTGTCATGATCTGCACATTATGAGGCATTATCTTATGTCTGAAGTTTAACAACAAAATCAAGTAAGTATTACAGTTAACAACTTAGTGTCCTTAGGCAGCATAACTGACAACATGCAAGTATCTTTACTACTCATATATTCATCCAGTATTTCAGACTGAGAATGCCTAGTGACTCTCTCACTTTTGTACATGAAGTTTGTTTGGAAAGTTTATGAAATATTTGAAATTAAGTTTGAAATGCAATATTTAAAACAGTAACTAATTTATAAAGTAATCAGATGACTGAAGCTGTTTTACATATGAGAGTTCGAGTCTTTAAGCATCAGGGGTTTACTGGTACATTTAAAATAATGAGAATGTTCAGGCACAGCATTTCCTCACATAAATTAGAGATATGTGGAACCTCCACTTCAGTAACATGACTGTATTCAAAATATTGATGTGATAACAGTGCATGCATAATATTAATTTGAAATGAACCTTTTTAAACATCACATAACATCAATGCCAAATGCATTGAGGTTGACAGACATCATTTTGGGCATTTATTACATTAATGTGGTATTTACAGGTAATCACGCTGTTACAGCATGCGTTCTCAGAAGTGATAAGTTCACAAAGGTACATGTACCACATTGGAACAACCAAAATAAAATGTGCAAACATATCTACATTCTGTATTTTAATTTAAAAAACCTACTTGTTACCAACCATCTAAGCAACATGGCGACAAGTGTAGTGATGCATAGTGAACGAGTGAATAAAAGTTACTGTTCTGTCGTGAAAAAGGAATCCTGTGAAAACTGTAAATGTGAAATCGAAAAACTAAACGAATGCATATCAAGTTTACAAAAAATTGTAGATGTTCTAAGACGTGAGATTTTGCATATAACTAATGAAAACTGTGAGCTGCAGAAGTTGCGCCATCTTCTATATGATAAAACAATTAAGCCACAAAACGGGAACCTGGTGAGTTATGAGAAGCGGAAAGGAAGCGATAGACAGGCATAAAAGGCAGCAAATGAAATTATAATTGCAGATAGAACCAGGCATAGTGTTCTGTCGAATAGTAGTGATGCCTGCAACAAGGATAAGCAAAACACTAGTGAAGTGATGCAAGACAGTGAAACAACGTCTGAGTGGATAAAAGTGTCACTCAAAGGTAATCCGCTGTCCATTAGAAGAATAACAAACTCCGTAAAATCTGCCACATTTTGCGATACAAACAAATATGATGTTTTGCAACAAAGTGAAAATACAAATAAACAAAAACCAACGCGTGTGACAAAGAAGAAAGAATCAAAAGTTGACGTCTTTGGGGATAGTCACGCCAAAGGAATTTCTCAAGAACTGCAAGTAAATAGTAAATCAACGACGGTCACAGGCATGGTTAAACCAGGTACTGGTTTCAAAGAAGTGACGAAAAACATCGTAAAATACAACTATGACAAGCAGGACAGTGTTGTAATTTGCGCTGGAGCTAAAGACATTTACGAAAACAATGCTATGAAAATGTATAAGCAGCTCCTGAGTGTTTTGCTAGTACTGTCAAATACAAACATTTTACTGGTGAACTTTCCCCACAGGCAGGATTTACCTGAATGGTCATGTGTGAATAAGGAAATTCACAGAATTAATGCGAAACTTAAAAGTAGTTGTAGGCTATTCAGCAATGTGAAATTAATTGACTCAAGACTGTTTTACGAAACATAGGCTTCACCTAAACAGAAATGGGAAGGCCAGGTTAGGAACCTTAATAAGGGAAACAATTAAATGTAATTACAAAGCGACAGTCACTGAACTGGGATGGTATAAATCTCCAACAGCAGAAACACCAGCACAAACAGCAGCAGCACACAAATGGACCATCCAAAAAACAGTAGCAACAGAGGAACCTACTACTGGACCAACATTAGCAGCAGCAGAACTAGCAATAGAAGCAATAGTTAAAGCATCAAAAACCAACCAATCGGAATCATTAGCAGTCACAGCAACATCAGAAGCAGTAGTTCCAACATCAATAACCAAGCAACCAGAATCACTGACATTCACTGCAACAGCACACAGCAGCAGCAGTGGAAATAGGAGCAGTCATCACACCAGAAGAAGGCAGCCACCCTTGAGAAGCCAGGATTTTTGCTGGGGCAAAACAGTGAACAACAGCACATAACAGGGAAACAGGGGAATGTTTGCAAGCAGAGGAATCTACAACAAGGTATGAAATCTTGTAACAGTGTAAGAGAAAATGCATCAACAGAGTGAAAAGTCACAGGTCAGTTGGATTGTTCAAATCAGCTAAGAATTATGAGTCTGAACATTCAGTGTCTTAAAAACAAGTACCTTGAAATTGAGGTAGCAGCAAATAGTGACCATATTGATTGTTTGTGTGTTATGGAACATTGGTGCAGGGACAGTGAACTAAACAGCATAAACTTAAGCCAATATAAACTTGCCAGTCAGTACTGTAGGCAAAATGCCAAAGGTGGTGGTGTATTCATTTATCTAAATCCCAAGCTTAAATTTAAGTTAAGGTACGAGGCTAAACCATTAATCATAGAAAAGGATTTTGAGGCAGTAGCCATTCAGTTATATAGTTTAAAGAAGAAAATAATTGTTGCAACAATATACAGGTCACCATCTGGAGATACTGAAGTCTTTCTTGAGAATTTGGAAGAAATGCTCAACATTTTCTCAAATGAGAACTCTACCATAATTCTTTGTGGTGACTTTAATATTAATCTATTGGTCCAGAGTCCAGTAAAAAACAAGTTTTTAGACATACTAAAAAGCTTCAACATGTTCCCCCACATATCAGCCCCCACTAGAACAACAGATTCCAGTGAAAGCCTAATAGATAACATCTTCTCAAATGTGGACACACATGAAGTTGCAGTTACAAATGTGATTATAGGATTATCAGATCATAATGCACTAACCTTTAATCTCACTGCAACTTCCAAGGAGGAGGAAAATAAAAAGGAGAACAAACGATTTTTCTCTACTGAAAATTGTAATCAGTTCAAAATTAATTTAAAAAATGCAGTTTGGTCAGAGGTCCTGGCACAAACAAACACAAATGATGCTTACAATATATTTGCTTCCACTTTTATGACATACTTTGAAATGTGTTTCCCAAAAAAGCTTTTGAGTTATAGATCATCTGGATCCAAAGGGACCTGGATTACACCCGGAATTAAAAAGTCAAGTGAAACCATGAAATTACTAAGTTTAAAGTTAAAACCATGTCATGATCAGCAGTTTGTTGAGTATGTGAGGACATACAAAAAGACTTACCGCAAAGTAATAGCAAAAGCAAAATTATTAAGTAATGATACATTAATAAGGCATGCTAGTAACAAGTCCAGAATGATGTGGAAAATGGTAAAAAAAGGAATTGGGGGTCAAACTAAAGAACAGGAAATCAATCTTAAAAATAATGAAAATATTCCCATCGAAAAAGATGCCATGGCAAACTATGTAAACAATTATTTTGTAAATATTCCCCTTACTTTAAGTAGTAAATTTAAGCAACAACCAACAGTGATGACTCCAATGGTAAATATCAGCATGATGGCAATACCAAAGGATGAACATGAAGTTCTAAAAGTCATTAAATGCTTGAAATCCAAAATGTCCTCTGGGTTGGATGATGTACCTGTATCAATAATTAAGAAAATTGCTCCACGTGTTGTCAAACCTATAGCGCACATAGCAAACTTGTCCCTCAGTGAAGGGATATTTCCAGACAAACTTAAAATCTCCAAAGTGATACCTCTATACAAAAATGGTGACAGACATAAAATAGAAAATTACTGACCTATATCTCTCCTCCCAGCCTTCTCCAAAATACTTGAGGAACTAATGAAAATCAGGGTTTCAAAATATCTAGAAAAAAATATACTAATAAATAACAGTCAACATGGCTTTCGAGCAGGGCACAGTACAGAAACAGCCATATTGGACTACACAACTGAAATAGTACGAAATTTGGAGTCAAATAAACAGGTTGTTGGAATTAATCTAGATTTATCTAAAGCCTTCGATACTGTGAACCATGTAATATTACTAGAGAAACTTGAAGCAATAGGCATCAGGGGTACTGTTAAAAAATGGTTTGAATCTTATCTGCAAAACAGGTCACAAGTTATTGAGTTGAGGTCATCCAACAATCATCACAATTTTAAACTCATATCTGAACCAAAACAAACTGAAATAGGTGTTCCACAGGGCAGCATTCTGGGCCCTTTGTTATTTCTAATTTATATCAATGATATACAGGCTCCAGACAGCTCAGCCAAAATTCTACTATTTGCAGATGACACGAGTAGCATAATTAGTGATATAAAAGAATCATTGTGTACTACAGCAGAGAAAACGCTCTCATACATACAGTCATGCTTTTATTCAAATAAGCTGACATGAAATACAAAGAAAACAAACTTTATACAGCATGGAAGCAAGTGTCAAGGGGAAAATATGTGCCTTATGCTGGGTAGCAAACAAATAGAAAAAGTGTGCACCACAAAGTTTCTGGGAATGCAAATTGACCAAGATTTAAACTGGAATGAACACAGTGTATATCTTACTCAGAAACTTAGCTCAGCATGTTTTGCCTTAAGAATAATATCCAAGGTACGCAGCAAAGAATGTGTTAGAGTAGTGTATTTCAGTTATTTCCAATCAGTTGCAAGCTATGCCATAAGTTGTTGGGGAAAAACCAGGTCAAGACTAAATGACATTTTTATTATGCAAAAAAGAGCTCTTCGTATCATGACACACAGCCCACCACAAACCCACTGTAGACCCTTATTCAGACAACTAAAGATACTTACAATACCATCAATATATATTTTTAAATGCCTGGAAATGATATGTAAAAATAACTGCGATCTCCAAACCAACTCAAGCTACCATGATCACAACACAAGGCATTGTAGACTTCCACATTCCCTATGTAGCAAAAACATGTTAGCCACTTAGGAATAAAGCTTTTAAATGCACTTCCATTTTAAATTAAAGAATTCAAAGGCAAAATTAATTTCAAGCATGAAGTAAAAAAATGTTTGATGGAAAAATGTTACTACAGTGGAAATGAATACCTGTCTCAGACTGTGGATTGAAACCCGTAGCTTACTTATTTTTTAAAAATTCAGACTAATTAAATAATGTTTTCAACTTTGTAATTATGATACTTAGGAAAAATCTGTTAAATATCTGTAATACGTTTTGTGTATATCCGTAACATGTTTTGTGTATAAGGCATAGTTCATTATCTAAAATTGTTTATTGTGAGCATGTACTTTTGTTTTTTGGGTAATAAGTTCTTGTACAATACTTATGTACTATGTGGATATAATTTGTTTGCTGTTTGTATATGTTTGTCAATTTATTATGTATATGTGTTGTTATGTGTTACGTGTAATCAAATGACAAATCCTGTATCACATGTATGATCTACTGGATGCTAAATAAATAAATAAATAAATATTCTAAAAACAAAGATGATGTGACTTACCAAACGGAAGCACTGGCAGGTCGATAAACACGCAGACATACACACAAAATTCTAGCTTTCGCAACCAACGGTTGCTTCGTCAGGAAAGAGGGAAGGAGAGAAAAAGACGAAAGGATGTGGGTTTTAAGGGAAGGGGTAAGGAGTCATTCCAATCCCGGGAGCGGAAAGACTTTCTGCTCCTGGGACTGGAACAACCCCCCACCCTCCCCCCCCCAAACCCACATCCCCCCATCCCTCCCCCTCCCCCCCTCCCCGCCGACGAAGCAACCGTTGGCCGCGAAAGCCAGAATCCTGCGTGTACGCCCGTGTTTGCGTGTCCATCAACGTACCAGCGCCCCCGCCCGGCAAGTCACATCATCTTTGCTTTCAGATATATTTTTCCCACGTGGAATGTTTCCGTCTATTTTTTATATATACAAACACAATCATACACACAAAACTCCAGCCCTCACAACCAATGGCTGCCCCACCAGGAAAGAGGGAAGGAGAGGGAAAGACGAAAGGATGTGGGCCCTAAGGGAGAGGGCAAGGAGTCACTCCAATCCCGGGAGCGGAAAGACTTACCTTAGAGGGAAAAAGGATGGGTATACACTCGCACACGCACACATATTCATCCACACAAATACAGACACAAGCAGACATATTTAAAGACAAAGAGTTTGGTCAGAGATGTCAGTCGAGGCGGAAGTGCAGAGGCAAAGGTGTTGTTGAATGACAGGTGAGGTATGAGTGGCAGCAACTTGAAATTAGCGGAGATTGAGGCCTGGTGGGTAACGGGAAGAGAGGATATATTGAAGAGCAAGTTCCCATCTCTGGAGTTCGGATAGGTTGGTGTTGGTGGGAAGTATCCAGATAACGCGGACGGTGTAACACTGTGTCAAGATGTGCTGGCCGTGCACCAAGGCATGTTTAGCCACAGGGTGATCCTCATTACCAACAAACACTGTCTGCCTGTGTCCATTCATGTGAATAGACAGTTTGTTGCTGGTCATTCCCACATAGAATGCATCACAGTGTAGGCAGGTCAGTTGGTAAATCACGTGGGTGCTTTCACACGTGGCTCTGCCTTTGATCGTGTACACCTTCCGAGTTACAGGACTGGAATAGGTGGTGGTGGGAGGGTGCATGGGACAGGTTTTACAACGGGGCAGTTACAAGGATAGGAGCCAGAGGGTAGGGAAGGTGGTTTGGGGATATCTGTTTTTGCCAGTAGTTTCACTTTGTTTTCACCTTCTCCTTTTTACCGTAATCTGCTATACAATTTTATCCCGCCCATATATACTCAATAATACGTAACCCACTTCCAAATCATAACCAAAAAAACCTTTTTGACACTTTCAACACTACCGCTGCTATAAAATCCTCCGTTTCTAGTTCACAAACAGTTCCTTTCACCTATTAAAAAACCATTTCGGCTAGTTCTAATAACTTTCGCTTTATTTCCATTTCCGTTTTTCCCATATCACTGATAATTTTTAGCCGCTTCCCACAGCTTTTAACGTCATTATTTCTTCGTCAGACAATTGTTAGCCTCTTTTTCAAAATCTGCCACCACAAAACCACTCCTTTTAATACATTTACACGCAGTTTTTTCGAAATTTTCCCGAATTTTCCGTCCTTTAACGTGTTTTGGCGGTAACACAACCACCTATCCTTTGTGCACATCGTTGTCTACCAACCCAAGTCCAACATAGCCCAGCTGTAACCAACACCTTTTCGCCTTTTTTTCACACCAGATCTCCAGTAACTTTCCAGTTCACCTTTATCTCTCCCCATATATTTTAATTTTCATTTTCATTTCAGCCTCATGTTACACTTTCCACCTTCTAATACTATGTCACCCTCACAACACCCCCACAATGACCCCATTAAGTTTTATTTACATTCCCTCCACAAACATGCCATCGCCCTAGCCAGATTATGCTCCCATATTCTATTTTCTCAGGCTTGTCTTACATTTGGCATTACCCCCAAAGGCCTCACACTGAAAGTTCCCATCTCTGGCTGCAACCCTTCTTTCCATCAGTCCCTATACCAGTTCCAAACTGAACAATCCATTGCCCTCACCCACCTAATCCTTCACCTACACGTCAACTCAGCCAATGAACACACCCGTCCACTCCTATTCTTAATAAAAGTCCTTAATCTTTCCTCACCCACATCCAGACCGGCTGTTCAGAGCATCCTCCTACAGGCCAACCGCAAATTAGATCAGCATGCCACCCTCCACCTCAAAAAACTATCCAATTTCCTGGTTTCCCACCTCCGGAAAGGCAACTCACTCACCCTTCACAACCTTTCCAGCAAACCTCAACCTCCTCTCATTGCACACAAACCCAGTCTCTCCCATCTACTCAATCTCCCACTTCCTGCTCCACTCCTTCCACAACCTCAAAATTCCAATCAATACAATCTGGAACCACAACACCCTAATTCAGTAGTTAACCTTTCCTCCAAACCTCTCTCCCAATCCGAAACCTCTGTCCTATCCAAAGGCCTCACCTTCAGCCCTACTCCCAGATTCAACCAAACAGCCCTCGTCAAAGATTTACTGTCCTACACTCGTACTCTCTGCTGGATATATCACTTTGCCACTAAGAAAAATGATCCTAATCCTACTCATAATGATCCAACTCCCCAAGACACTAACCAAATTGAACCCTGCCTGAAACAGTTCCGTCCTCCATCGCAGCGGGACCCACCTCTTTTTCCTCAAAATCACCCTCTCCAAACCTTCCAGGAATTTCTGACTTCCAGCCTTGCATCTCAATCCTTCTTAAAAAACCTTAATCCTACTCCCAACATCACCACTGCTGAAGCCCAGGCTATCTGTGATCAGAAGGCTGACCGATCCACCATCATTCTTCCGGCAGACAAGGGTTCCACGACCGTGGTACTTTATCGTCGAGAGTATGTGGCTGAGGGACTGCGTCAGCTTTCAGACAACACCACATACAAAGTTCGCCAAGGTAATCCCATTCCCGATGTCCAGGCAGAGCTTCAAGGGATCCTCAGAACCTTAGGCCCCCTGCAAAACCTTTCACCTGACTCCATCAACCTCCTGACCCCAATGACACCCCGCAACCCTACCTTCTACCTTCTTCCCAAAATTCACAAACGCAATCATCCCGGCCGCCCCATTGTAGCTGGTTACCAAGCCCCCAGAGAACGTATCTCTGCCTACGTAGATCAACACCTTCAACCCATTACATGCAGTCTCCCATCCTTCATCAAAGACACCAACCACTTTCTCGAACACCTGGAATTCTTACCCAATCTGTTACCCCCAGAAACCATCCTTGTAACCATTGATGCCACTTCCTTTTACACAAATATTCCACATGTCCAGGGCCTAGCTGCTATGGAGCATTTCCTTTCACGCCGATCACCTGCCACCCTACCTAAAACCTCTTTCCTCATTACCTTAGCCAGCTTCATCCTGACCCACAACTTCTTTACTTTTGAAGGCCAGACATACCAACAATTAAAGGGAACAGCCATGGGTACCAGGATGGCCCCCTCGTACGCCAACCTATTCATGGGTCGCATAGAGGAAACCTTCTTGGTTACCCAGGCCTGCCAACCCAAAGTTTGGTACAGATTTATTGATGACATCTTCATTATCTGGACTCACAGTGAAGAAGAACTCCAGAATTTCCTCTCCAACCTCAACTCCTTTGGTTCCATCAGATTCATCTGGTACTACTCCAAATCCCACGCCACTTTCCTTGACGTTGACCTCCATCTGTCCAATGGCCAGCTTCACATGTTCGTCCACATCAAACCCACCAACAAGCAACAGTACCTCCATTATGACAGCTGCCACCCAATCCACATCAAACGGTCCCTTCCCTACAGCCTAGGCCTTCGTGGCAAACGAATCTGCAGTCCGGAATCCCTGAACCATTACACCAACAACCTGACAACAGCTTTCGCATCCCGCAACTACCCTCCCAACCTGGTACAGAAGCAAATAACCAGAGCCACTTCCTCGTTCCCTCAAACCCAGAACCTCCCACAGAAGAACCACAAAAGTGCCCCACTTGTGACAGGATACTTTCCAGGACTGGACCAGACTCTGAATGTGGCTCTCCAGCAGGGATACGACTTCCTCAAATCCTGCCCTGAAACGAGATCCATCCCACATGTAATCCTCCCCACTCCACCAAGAGTGTCTTTCCGCTGTCCACCTAACCTTCATAACATGTTAGTTCATCCCTATGAAATCCCCAAACCACCTTTCCTACCCTCTGCCACCTATCCTTGTAACCGCCCCGTTGTAAAACCTGTCCCATGCATCCTCACACCACCACCTATTCCAATCCTGTAACCCGGAATGTGTACACGATCATGACCAGCAACAAACTGTCCATTCGCATGAATGGACACAGGCAGACAGTGTTTGTTGGTAATGAGGATCACCCTGTGGCTAAACATGCCTTGGTGCACGGCCAGCACATCTTGGCACAGTGTTACACCGTCCGCGTTATCTGGATACTTCCCACCAACACCGACCTATCCGAACTCTGGAGATGGGAACTCGCTCTTTTAATATATCCTCTCTTCCCGTTACCAACCAGGCCCCAAACTCTGCTAATTTCAACTTGCTTCCACTCATACCTCACCTGTCATTTAACAACATCTTTGTCTCTGCACTTCTGCCTCGACTGACATCTCTGCCCAAACTCTTTGTCTTTAAATATGTCTGCTTGTGTCTGTATATGTGTGGATGGATATGTGTGTGTGTGTGTGCGAGTGTATACCTGTCCTTTTTCCCCCTAAGGTAAGTCTTTCCGCTCCCAGGATTGGAGTGACTCCTTGCCCTCTCCCTTAGGGCCCACATCCTTTCGTCTTTCCCTCTTTCCTGATGAGGGAACAGTTTGTTGTGAAAGCTTGAATTTTGTGTGTATGTTTGCGTTTGTTTGTGTGTCTATCGACCTGCCAGCACTTTCGTTTGGTAAGTCACATCATCTTTGTAAACATTCCACGTGGGAAAAATATATCTGAAAACAAAGATGATGTGACTTGCCGGGCGGGGGCACTGGCACGTCGATGGATGCACAGGATTCTGGCTTTCGCGGCCAATGTTTGCTTCGTCGGGGGGGAGGGGGATGGACGGGGGATGTGGGTTTTGTGGGGGAGGAGGGGGGGTCGTTCCAGTTCCGGGAGCGGAAAGACTTTCCGCTCCCAGGATTGGAATGACTCCTTACCCTCTGCCTTAAAACCCACATCCTTTCGTCTTTCCCTCTCCTTCCCTCTTTCCTGACGATGCAACTGTTGGTTGCGAAAGTTAGAATTTTGTGTGTATGTTTGTGTTTGTTTGTGTGTCTATCGACCTGCCAGCGCTTTCGTTTGGTAAGTTACATCATCTTTGTTTTTAGAATATTTTTCCCACGTGGAATGTTTCCCTCTATTATAAATAAATAAATAAATCAACATGCAGTAATATAAACACATTGGGCAGAGAGCAGAAAATAAAATTTGTGTATGACTAAGGATTTTATCCTGATGTCTTACTTAATGTGTTTCAGAGCTACAACTCCATTCTCAAGGACTGTATGGATATAATGGGCGTTTCATTTGCTTCAGTTTTTCAGCCTAACGACATACATTTCCTGATAAAATGTACCCTCAAGTGGGGTAATTATAGTAGACGTTTCTCTCCTCTTTCTAGAATTCTTATCTAAGAATGGCATGTTCATAATCATGGATGGAAGCAATGAAGTATACTTAAACAAGGGTAAATTTGCCACACAGTGTCTAAAAACAACACTAATGAACCTCAAAGTGCCGAATATTGTAGTGAGAAGCATGCGTCATAGACATGATCTGCAGGACAACTCATTCATAAATTTTGAGCTTACAGCATCAGCACAGCCAGGATCATCACTTGAACAAGAAGAAGCAGCGCCAGAATCATCTTCAGCAAAAACAGCAAGAAAATGTGAGGATCCAACAGAAGAAATAGTGGCCATTGCATCAATTGGTAGGATAACTGTAACACCTCATCACGAAAAGGATTTTTTAGACCAAGGCAAGAGAAACATAAAGACAACATGGTAAGCAGTGCTCAGTGCTTCTCAGTCTTCCACCAAAACATGCAATGCATAAGAAAAAAAGTGCTACAATTAGAGGTGGAACTGCAGGCTATTGACAGCTCACTTGTTTGCATAACAGAACATTGGTGTAATGATTCAGAATTAACATATGTAACACTATATTCATACAGTCTAGCCTGTAATTACAGTAGAAACACTATGAAATGTGGTGGATCATGGAAATATGTGGAGGAGGGGATTATGTATAGAATTAGAAATGGCATTATGGCATTATGCAAGGATAAGCACGTAGAAATATCAGCTTTAGAGATAACAAACTTACATGTATTCCAAAGACTAACTGTACTATGTAGTTATCATGCTCCCAGTGGTGACGTGGACACATTCACTACAAAGTTAACCCAAGCATTAGATATGGTGTCCAGCCCCAAAGGCAAAATCATCATTTGAGGAGGTCTAAACATTAACATGATGAACTCAGATATGTCATGCAATAGTTTTCATAACATTATCTACAACTATGGCATATCACCATTAATTAACACTGTCACTAGGATAACCAGACATTCAGCATCAAGTATTGACCATATGCTAACGGATGGAGAAAAAGATTGGTGTGACATTGGAATGGTCTGAGATGCCAAGGTCATCTATTACAGTCAGTTATTAAACTTAGGTATAGAATTAGGTAATAACACTAAAATACACAAGTACAGTAGGGTTTTCTCTAAGTAAAAAAGAGCTCTACTTGCCTCACTAATTAACAGTGAAACATGGGAGGAAATGTACGGAGAAACTATGATAAATGGGAAGTTTCGAAAGTTTCTGTCAATATTTAAATGCAGATTTGAAGAAGTGTTTCCTAAAGTTCTAAGAATCAGTAAATCATGCAACAGTAACAGCTGGGTAACCAATGGGATAAGGAAATCCTCTGAAACCTTAATGCACCTTAGCTCAATGAAAAACTAACGTAACGATTCAGCATTTCATAACTATTGTCATACATACAGAAAGATATATAGAAAAGTATTGTTAGTGACTAAAAGGTACCAAAATGACAAATTTATAGAAAAAACTAACAACAAAATCAAAGCTGGATGGAAAATCACTGAACAGGAAACTAATACGAAAAAATTAAAGCCAGTAAATACACAGTTTCAACACAGTGATAATTAGTTTTTTGGGGTCATTTGTTTTGATAAATTTGCTATGTTGCTACAATACTGATTGGCAGCCAGACTACAAACAAAGTTCAACAGAACAAAGCATTTACACAGGCACCGACTCCAAGAGGCCTGAGGTGGACTAAGTTCCTCAAAATATCGTTTTAAGAAATTTATTAGTTATATTATGCTTTGTAAAACCACAAAATTATGTTGGAATTTTTTGTTTTCCTTGTTTGCAATAGTTACCTTTTAAAATACTTTCAGTAATGAGTTAAAACAAGTAATTATTATGGTAGTAAGCAGGTTAACTGAAAACGAAGGGTGTGACTCATGATAGTGTTACGGTGCTGCAGGCACACTTAGTATTTGACACTGTGTGAAACTTTGGGTAATGACTGGTGCCGGTAGGCTGTGTTGACATCAAAAGGACTGGAGCAGAAGTGCCTGGAACCCTCCGCCTTGCGTCGCCTTAACGCTTTGAGACATTGTGACACCATGGCTATATAAAGCCCATCCTGCTGTCACAGTCATTCAGTGTGGGTAGTTTCATTCAGTGCATGCTGCAGACATGTTTAGTATTCTGACTTTAGTGTCTAGTGGACTATTTTGTACAACTAAATTTTATTCATTTACTTTAGTGTCTTAGTGTATTGTGAATTAAGTTTGCACTTGGAAGTTGATGATACTGCAAGTCAATCTCCAACAATTATTGTGTCACTTCCTGGCAGATTAAAACTGTGTGCCAGACTGAGACTCGAACTTGGGACCTTTGCCTTTTGTGGGCAAGCGCTCTGCCAACAGAGCTACCCAAGCACGACTCACGCCCCATCCTCACAGCTTTACTTCCACCAGTACCTCGTCTCCTACCTTCCAAACTTTACAGAAGCTCACCTGCACTGTTGGTAGAGCACTTTCCCACAAAAGACAAAGGTCCCAAGTTCGAGTATTGGTCTGGCACACAGTTTTAATCTGCCAGGAAGTTTCACAACAGCACACACTCTGCTGCAGAGTGAAAATCTCATTCTGGAA
Source organism: Schistocerca serialis cubense (assembly GCF_023864345.2). Lineage (NCBI taxonomy): Eukaryota > Metazoa > Arthropoda > Insecta > Orthoptera > Acrididae > Schistocerca > Schistocerca serialis. Next base: position 48,095 of record NW_026048484.1, read on the forward strand.
TTATTGTGTCATCAATTGCTTCATTGTCTTCAGGTGAGAACCATTCACAACCAAACCCTGGTCAATCTGGTAAGGAAAGATCATTTCAGAAGTCTTTGTTGATCAAATACACATGGCTAGAATATGAAGAATCAACCAAAATTTTTTTTTTGCGAAACCTGGAAAGAGACAGATGCTAAAAATCTATTACAATTCTTCAAATAAATAAGATGCATTTACTTCTGTAGGGTTTCTAACTGGAAAAAGGCTTTTGAAAAATTCTGTTTTCATGAAAATATGTCTACACATAAAGAAGGTGTTCAGTTAGTGATAGAATTTAGTTTCAGAAGTGTGGAGTCCCAATTGAATGAACAGTTAGACAGTGATATGAAGAAAGGCTGTTTAGCTCTTGAGACAATTTTTACTACTGTTCAATTTCTATGGCAACAATGACTAGCAATTAGAGGGCACAAAGATGTAAACTCAATTTTTTTCCAATTGCTGGAACTCCAGAAGAATGACATACATGAGTTTAAAGATTGGTTAGGGCATTTGGGGTATAAGTGGACGCCCCATGATATTCAAAATGAGATCATTGCTCTACTAGGAAAGTCTGTGTTGAGAAAGGTATTGGCTTCAATCAAGAAGACTGAAAATTTTCCTATCATGGTTGACGAAACAAGTGATTACTCGATTCATGAACAAGTGTCATTTTGTATTTGTACTGTTGATGATTCCTTAATCATCAATGAAGATTTTATTGGCTAATACCAGACCCCCAGTACTGAATCACAAACTCTAGTATTTTAAAAGATGTTTTTGCTTGTCTTGCTATGATGGTGCCTCGAATATGAGAGGTAAGTTCAAGAGACTAAAAAGGTTAGTTTTGGATATACAACCAAAAGTACATTATGTGCACTGCACTGCTCATAGATTAGACTTGACAGTTGTAGACAGTATCTGACATCGAAAGTCTACAAGGGACATTACGGCCTTAGCCAAGGACTTAATAAACACCATAAGGGAATCCCACAAAAGCGTACACTGTGAGACTGCCAAAGACCAAACTGGTCTATGACCCCTTTGCTCGACTTTACAGACTATGTGAGTTTGTAGTACCTTGAGAATATTTAAAAACTTTGAAGAACTTCTAGAGTTTTTTTGAAACATTTTCTGCAGAGGACAAAATAGAGGCAGGTTATGAATGTGCAGGCTACCTTGAGTCAATGTTACAATTCAAGACATTTCTTTTTAAGTCTTTATTGCCATGCAATGAAACCTATAGAGGTTGTCAATGAAAAAATTCAATGCCCTCATATAAGTGTTGCTGATCTGAAAATATATATGAGGGCTTGATTAGTATATTGAATGAAGGTGTGATATTTTTGAACACTTTTGGAAATTGTGTTTAAAAGAAAAACTTCACAAGTTGATGATCCTTCACTTCCTTGGAATGTAAGTATACCAAAGAAGTATGAAAATAATGAAGCCAGTTCACCACACACTTTCAAAACCCAAAATGAATACTAAAAAGCTATTTACATTGAAGTTTGTAAAACAGTGCAATCTTGCATTATTGAGTGGTTTGTTTCAAATGGACTCACACAGGTCATTACAGTTGAACAAGAGTGCTTGCTTTTAGTAAACAGAGGTGAAACAAATTTTGAAAAATCAACTGAGACTTTCAAAAATGACCTAGAGATGGAGAGACCACACTTACACTTGAATATGTTATCTAATATTGCTAATAAAAAACAACTGGTCTTAAAAAACATGCATGATGTGAGAAAGTACATTACACAAAAGCCTGCAGTTGGAGAAATTTTATGTGAAGTATTAAATTTTATGTGAAGCATTGAACTTCTCCAAGTAGTTCCAGTCATGTCAGCAACAGCAGAATGGTCATTTAGTGCCCTTAGATGCTTGAAGGCATATCTCCAATCATTAATGAGACAATAGCAACTGAACAACTTCCACATCTTGCCAGTGTTGAAGATGATGCTGGGAAGATGGTTAAATTAGCTTACATTGCAAACTCTGAGAATTGTAAAAACCTGGTAGGGAAATATGTGGAGGCCATCCCGCATATGATTAACAAACCAGAGGTGCAGTCAGTTGTCTATTATTTTACTCAAGTCTCTCGCACCTGTACTCTATATTCTAGTGACAAATTCTCTACGGAATCTACCATGAAGGATCTGTCCCCACAGATTGGGAACCCTGCATTAACTCAATGGAATGGCAGCACTTGTGTGACACTGATGAGTGTACGATGCTAATATAATTAGAGGCTTGTGTTAGGAATCCTTACATGAGCAAAGCATCCACTTTCAGGACAAAAAGCCAATACTGGCTGAAGCTGGCAAAATTCCTCAGAATGCAGTGAAAGAACTATGCGTGAACAGTTTAGCCTGTTCAAAGAAAGTAATCCTCAAATTATGGCCTAATCAATATAGTTTTAATTTAAAAATCACCTAGTAAATGATGACAAGAAGTAAAACACAGCAGTTATCAGAAGAAAATAATCTGTTTTTGAAAATATAATGCAACTGAATACATAAAAAGTCTACTCGGCGACCTTTGGCAGGAGTACAATCATATAGAGGGTATTATAGTTTGTAAGTTTTGGGAGCCAGTGGCTCCTCTCCTGTCAGAAGAGTTGAAGGGGAAGGAAGAGGGGTGACAGAGATGGCCTGATGAATTTTAGTAAAAGTAGTAAATTTGGAAAAGTCAACTAAAACAAGGGGCCATGGCAGCATGAAGTCTTCCAAATTTTTCCATCTCTACTCCTTTTTTCTAAGCCTCACCAGTTCTTTTCCTTGACCACTCTTCCTTCCCCTTCAACATTTCTGCCACAAGGAAGGTCCACTAGCTCCATGAGCTTTTAAACTTTAAGCCCTTCTATACAGTAGATTCTCTATGTATCCAATTACATTATGAATTATCAGAAGAGTAAGTCAACTGAGGACAGAAAGACAAGATGGACACTCAACACAGTGAAGGTGGGACATCTGGTGCGCTCTGAGCATCAGTCAACCACAAAATACCTCGACCCAACTGAATTATGGCTCCTCCTCTCAAACGCCCTCCCCCTTCTGTCATTACCTTCTTATGAGACAATACAACTACAGCCTTAATTAATCCTGTTTCCCCTCTGTTTAAGTCAGCCGAACTCATCACCATTCCCTTATATTTATTTATGTAGATAGTTCCTGTGAGTTAGTATGGATAGGTTATATTTGACAACTTGAACAAATTAATGATTAGCTCATTTTACCAACCACCTGGATGAGTTGCTGAACAGCTCAAACACATGCTGTCATTTCAAATAGGTACCCCAGTCATTGAATTACAGATGGTGATGACTTCAATCAACCCTCCATATGTTGGCCAAAATAAACATCACAAGTTGATTGTAAGCATAAGATGTAATCTCAGATCGTACCAAAAGCTCTCTCAGATAAGTGTTTCAACAATAATTATTAGTTCAGAGTCCCACTTTAAGCATAAATTGTTGCGAAAGTGTAATAGACCAATTATCAACAAATAATCCTGAGCAAATAGGGAGTATTATGACTGATACACGGGTTAGTGTCCAGACACTTATTGTAGTGAATCTAGACATCATAAGATCCCAGCACACAAAAATAAATACTATATACACTATATAAACACTATATACATATATAAAAGCAGATAAAAATTGTAGTTGACACCTTTGTAAGAGACAGCCCCAAATTCTTCTAATCTGACTATGTAGTTCTAGACAAGATGTCGTGGATTTGAATAAATAGAATCAATGGCAGTTGAGAGCTGTATACCAAATAAAATAATAAGAGAACCTGTGTAGTACACAAAACAGGTCAAAACACTATTACAGAAGCTATGAAGAAATGCATGCCAAGTGTAAAATAACATAAAATCCCAAAACTGGCAAAAAAGGTCTTACAAAAACTGGAAATTTAGTGTGAACTTCTGTGAGAGAGGCTTTTAACAGCTACAACAATGAAACTGTCCTTAAATCTGGCAGAATTGAAAGTGATTCTGGTTGTATGAAAAGTACAACAGTGCCAACAGGCAATCAATACCTTCACTGTGCGATAACAATGGTGATGTTAACGATGAAGTGCCACTAAAGCTGAGTTATAATGCATAGTTTTCTTTGCTGAAAGAATTTCACAAACCAAGTAAATATTCCAGTATTCAAAACAAGAACGACTGCCACCATTACCAACTTAGTTGTAGGTATCCTCCGTGTTGAGAAGCAGCTTACACCACTTAATAAAAGCAAGGCCTCCAGTCGAGATTGTATACCTCTCAGGTTCATTTCAGAGTATGCTGATACAATAACTCCATAATTAGCAATCATGCACAACCATTTGCTCTTCGAAAGATCCACAACTGAAGACTAAAGCTGCAAAATTTGCACCAATACAAAGAAAAGAAACCAGAGTAATTTGCTTAATTACAGACCTATGTCAATAATGCAGTTTTGAAGCAGGATTTTTTAACACAAACTGTGTGTGTTAATCATGAATTACCTCCAGGAAAACAATCAGTTGACACACAGTCAGTATGGATTTGGAAAATATTTTTCTCGTGGAGCACCGCAATACAACTATCACTTTAGTTCCACATAGTAATGAGTGCTATCGACAGGGGGATCTCAAACAGATGCCATATTTTTAGATTTTCAGAAGGCTTTCAACACTATTCCTCAGACGTGACTTCTAATAAAATTGCATCACGTCTTCATTGTGCACTGTATTCATGATTTCCTGTGAGAAAGGTCATAGACTATAATAATTTATGGAAAGCCATCAAGTAAAATGGAAGTAATATCTGGTGATCTCCACCGGAGTGTTATAGGCCCTCTGCTGTTCCTGATATACACAAATGATTTAGGAAACAATCTGAGCAGTCCTCTAAGCTTGTTAGCATATGATGCTGTCATTTACCGATGTGTAAAGTTGTCAGAAGATCAATATGAATTGTGAACTGATTTAGACAAGATATTTGTTTGGTCCAAAGAGTGGCGTTAGTCTCTCAATAAGGGGAAATGAGATCATTCACACGAGTATGAGGGGATACCCGCTAAATTTTGGTTTCACAATACATCAATATAAAGGCTGTTAATTAAGCTTAATACCTAGCAATTACAATTACAGATGAATTGCATAGGAATGATCATATAGACTATGCTGTGAGGAAACCAAAAACAACGATTGCAATTTATTGGCAGAACACTTTGAGAGTGCCAAAGGTCTAAAAGAGAGACTGCATATAATCAAGCTCGTCCACCATCTTCTGAAGTATTGCTGTGCTTCGTGAGATCTGCGTAAGATATTATTGACAGTGGACGGTGGAGAAGTGTCATGGATATAATACACGAATTGGGGTGTCAATCATTAAAACCAAGCTCTTTTTCATTGCAGTGAGATCTTCTGATGAAACTTCAATCACCAGCTTTCTCCTAGAGTGAGAAAATATTTTGTTGCCACCCACCTACATAGGGAGAAATGATCACCACCATCACCACCACCAAATAAATTAGAGCTCACACGGTGTGACTGAAGTGTTCATTGTTCCCAGGTGCTGTCCGTGAGGGAAACAGAAAACATAGCTTGAAGGTGGGTCGACGAATCCTCTGCCATGCACTTTATTCTGAACTGCAGATCAGTCATGTGGATGTAGACTGTGTCAAGCATCACAGTACTGTGTATGAACATTAATGGCTTGTTTCTCCTACTCATCCACATTCACCAACATTTTTTTACATGTAGAACAAGCTGCTATTCATCACACTAAATAGAAAGTCAGTCAAAGTCAACATGTATCCTCCTAGAGTCCCTAAACAATGATACTTTTCTGTGTATTACAGTGTTATCAACAGATGGTACTCTAGGTAAAGTGACCAAAAGGCAAAGCAGCTGAACATAATGTATGTAAGTTTAAAAGAATATAAAGGTATCTTATTTGGTCACGGTTTTACAGTTCTACTAAAAGTTGAAAACAGTGAGAAGCTGCGACGGGCTGTTAACTGCTCCACAAATCAAATCAGCAGTCTGGAAGACCACATCCACCAATAAGACTGTGGCTTATGTGGGTTGTTCTATTGTTGTATACAAACATTCACTGCAACTGAGTTTTCCTTAAGGGTGATAAAGTGGTGAGTAGTCCTGTTACAAAAGTCAGTGGTGTTTGGCTGTGAGAGGCTATGAAACAGCTTCCCACTGGTCTACTTATTACATTTAATCCACCACTGAAAATCTTGTTCCTAGAGACTGGATCCTTGGTCACAGATCTCAGCAATTCACATGTGTGGCAGTAAACAAAACAATTACGTGCAGTGTCTCTGCTGCAGAGAGATGCTCTGTATGCTGCTGTAAAAATTTTCAACCTCCTTCCCACTGAGCTAAAAACCTTATGTAGTTTTCTTACTTAATTCAGTTTTGAATAGTTATTTGCTATTCCATAATTGTCCCTTTAATCACTATGTTGTACAATATCTTTATAAACTACTTATCCAACTTAAGATATACCTAACAACTTGCATAACTGAAAAAAGGTTAATAAAAATATTTCAGTTGTCAATGCAGATTCACGTGCACACATGTCAACCTTAAAGGACCCTACACATGATCCCTGGGTGGTACTACAAAACCAACACAACTGGCTTATCTCCTAACTACATGAGAAGTACATGCCAGTCAGGGAAGGAATGACTCATCATCACATCAAGAGCTCTTTACCAGGGCCAAACATCTACAGAAGTTAGACCAAATACTAAAACATGTCAACTGAACACTGAAGGAATTAGTCAAACCTAATGCCAAATTCTAGGAAAGATACTGTTTAAGCATGTTATCAACATGGTTGTCCAACAACAAAGTCATACAAATAATGGACATCAGCTATGTGTAAGAGGAAAGTGGTTAGCGAGCATCAAGGTGCAGTAGCGCGTGTGGCAAGAAAGGTCAGTAGAGGTTGTGGGCAAGTGGCAGTGCGTACTGGAGAAGACGAAATCCACCTGCAATCCACAGACTGTGACAAAGGGTCAAAAGGAATAAATAAAGTGCTTCTACAGCACAAGATTAATGCAGCATTAAACAAAATAGAGACTAACATTGACAATAAACCTCAAATAACTTTAGATAATAGAACTTTCAGGACAATCAAAAATGGGCACAGGGTGTTCGCCTTGGTTGGGTTCCAACAGTTCAAACATTTCAAAAATTTATTTCACAAACATTAAACCAAAGAGGGGAAAGTAGACACGTGCGTTAGCCGCATGTAATGTTAAACAAATACCTGGGTCATTTGTGTAACCAAAATTTATTCCAAATGTGAAGAATTTTAACCACATTCTTAAACAAATTTTGGTTGTGTGAAAAAAGCAAGATTAAAAATAAAAATTTCCAACATATGCCAGAGACAGAGTGCAAAACCAATGGCCAGAAATTACATAAGCCGAAGTCACAATATGTGAAGTTATTATTCAGTAAACTAAATGAAGTTATTGAAGCAGGCTGCTCTGAAACTGAAATTGTCAGAAATGGGTCAGAAATCACAATGAACACTACCTAATCCAAACCTGTCACTGAAGTGAAAGAGGATTTATAGAGGGAGGAAAAATAGAATCATATATACATTTTAGTGTCTTTCGTGTGAGGAAGATGGGAGCTATTACAGAAAATCTGCATCCTTGCATTTTCAATATTTCCTGTTAATCATTTGCATATTTCCATTGCTGTAAACAATTAAAGTAAACCCACTAAAGGCCAGGCACTGTTAAAGTTCAGAGTTCAGGAGAGTATGTATGAGCAGAGTGTATTCATTTTTGGATCACTTAATATCAGTTTGGTTCTCAGAATTCACTTATTCTGAATAGGTTTGTAAATGCATTCTCTCACACTTATGTTCCTTCCACTAGTGAGACAGAAATGAAGAGGAGAGAGTTTCAGGATTCGTCGAGGGAGACAATTAGGGTGCTCCATTCATAAATATGAGCTTGGGTACTGCATCTTTAACTAAGTCTGAGGAGGATGCTGGGCTCCAGGAGAATAATGATGATTAAAATGCTCTGACTAGCACTCAAAGTATGAGTCAAACATTAGTGGACATGCTTGAACCTAAACAGAAGGAACAGGTAAAAATATAAGGGTGCTATGTCAATCTCTTTTAAGAACACCTGGTCCGATCAGATGATGTGCTTGTAAAACTCAAGTTAAGAATCATGAGCCATTCCATAGTAAATTGTACCCAGTACCCTTCCCCTAGAAAGCCATAGTTAATAAAGCAATTAAGGGTATGTAGAAGAATCAGATTTTTTAACACTCAGATAGTGAATGTTCTAATGCAATCCACACTGCAACAAAAAGGGGCGGCAGTGTGCTTTTACTAACTGATACTCATGGAGAAATGATGCAGTTTACTGTATAATGTGACCAACTGGAAGATGAAGGTATAGCAGGAAGAACACAGGCTTTCTGTGGAATGGAAGGTGTTACCAGTTTAAAAGAATGGCCTTCAGTCTGTCAGTATCATCAGTGGTTTTTATGACAGCACTCACAGGAGTTCTAAGAGAAGAATTATTGACACGCTTATCACCTACATAATGTTATTCTAATTAGTTCTACCTTTAGGGAGAACATTTAGACATTTTATGCCATGTTATTTAAGCATTTAGTGGAGCTGGAGTCACATTAAGGATGGATAAATAAGAATTTACCAAATCACGAAACAATTTCCTTGGGCATGTAATTTTTTTGCACAGAATCAAACCTGATCTTATGAAAATTGAACCAGTGAGAAATTTTCCTGCATAAAAATGATTATGTAGACAACTGAAAATCTCTCGGTTTGTGCAATTTCTATCACAGTATTCATCCTCGATTTTTTCATCTTCACAAGTATATCTACACTGGAAATGGCATAAGGAATATCAAGAAGCATTTGAGTTAATTAAAAACCACCTGCATGAGGCACTGGTACTTCATCATCATGACTGAAGCAAAAATTTCTACATTGGTACTGATTCCATTTATTCCTACTGGTAGCTTAGTAAGTTTAATCCACCACGGAAAATGAATATGAGTATAGCACTCTCTCTAAATAGCCACATTAAAAGTATTTAGAAACATTCTAGAGAAACACTCAAGCACTTTGCCTTCTTTTCAATTGTAATGGTACTGAATCGCAGTAATAGAGGGGGACAATGAAAGAATGGAAGTGTGCAACTAGTCGTAGCAGTACTCAGGCAGCAGTAGCCGACCATGACTGACGCAGGAACAGATAAGTAACCGCATTTGCCACTTATGAGTTCCTAACCAGGAGCGAATTTTATTATAATATATGTGTGCTTTAGTAGTTTAGTTTCTTGAGTTTCTGCATGTAAATTTAACATCTAATAGCCACAGTTTTCGCAATTTTGTTTGCTTCAGATAGTAAACCAATTTTGTGACATATTACAAGTTCCAAATCATGGTCAAATTATTTAGTTTCACCTGAGTGCTTCGGTAATTAGGTTTTTGAATATCTGCGTGTTACTTGACACAGTTCGTGCATTTTCGGCAGGTTTTACAGTAGAATTGCAGAGCATGTGCTGACAGTTCTTTTATCTGCATGGTTTAGTTTTACATGGTCTTTAGTATGGACAGGGACTGCGATTGTTGTGTGCGGATGCGAGCCATGTTGGTGACACTTCGCTCTCAGCTTCAGGCTATAATGGCTTCCGTTACACAGCTTGAGGCTCCAGTGGATGGGCACCACTGTTGTGGGCCGGCTGTGGGGATCCAATGGACATCCAGCACGTCAGAGTCCTCCGATTCATCCTCACTGGTGGCCAACTCTGTTACTGCTCGCATTGAGGCTGACCCCTTACCTGTGGTCGAGTGGGAGGTCACCCCGGGGCGAAGCACGTGGTGAAAGACTTCCCAGGCAGCTGCACATTAGGCCTCCCTGGTTTGTCTGACAAACAGGTTCCAGGTGCTGTCTGTGGCTGACACTGTCACTGAGCCAGATGCTGTCACCTGTCCTGTTTCAGAGGAAACCACTCAGCCTGCAAGATCTGGGCAATTGCGGAGGGTGGTGCAGCGGCGCAGTTCTTTCCGTCCCTTTATGATGGACCTGCACCTACCTGTGAACATTGTCTCAGCAGATCATCAGTATGAAAGCCGAGTGAAACCTATTGTACTTCGACGTGAACCAGGCTGCAATTAAAGTCACTAATCTACATTTCGGGAGAAACATGAAATGAAAGGTTGGAAATTTTGTCCTCAATTAATATATTCTGAAACTTAGGTGAACAAGTGTCACTGCCAAGCCCATCCTAGTCTTAACACAGTCACTCATAATCCCTTTCACTCACGTTAGCAAGTTTATGGTGTTGCATTTCCTGATAACGTAATAGCTACAAAAATACTGATTGTTTTTGATTGAGAATGCTCGCCAAATATTAAGTCTGTCAGTACCAAATGCAGTCACAGTTTTTAGCCACCGACCTGCCCAATACGCCACGCGGAATATATGTCTTTTCTCGTCACAAAATTCACTTAAAAATTCCGAAATTTCTACACACACATTGGAATAATTATGCCGTCACTTTCCAACACTTTTGATGTATGAAACACTGCCAGATCTGGCAACTTATCGTTTCCATCGGAACTACTTCTACCCACATCCGATCTATTTCATGGCTAGGCTTCGACACTTCTCTAGAATACTCAAAGTCTGCTCTACCAGCAGAGAAAAGCGCGTGAAGAATATTGCTTTGCCATTGGTCAGTTTACTCAACAGGCAATAGCAGAACAACATTCTCCCACGCCAGTCCGCGCTTTTTATCCATAACCAATCACAAAATAGTAAACCTCATGACTGCACTTTTTACCGATGTAATTGTCTAATAGGCTGAAGTTTTGTTTACGCATAAAGATATTTACTGTTGTTATTTATTCCTGAATTAACTTTCTCTTTACCATAAATTTACTTTACAAATCAATTCTACAAAAATCCCCTTTGTTCATATCCATAATTCTTCAAAATTTTCCCACACTAAACCCTACTACATAACTCAAACAATTATCTTCATATTAACCTTAAACCACACTCACACATCATTCATACTGCTAAAACACATTTATAACATTTTGCATACACAAAAAGACATAATAACACTTTATGAAAATACTAGAACAGTTAATGAGAAATATTCTATTACTTTAGTGCACTGTAGTGGGCAAAATCCAAACTAAAATCATAGTCCCCCTATCCAATATTGTCCTCTATTGGCTGATACATAAACTATGTGCGCGTCCAGTCTCGCGTCACCATCTGTCACTCTCCAGCTCTGAGACACATCTCCCACTTAACCGCCTCCAAGGCAGGATCGTTATATAGCGCTACGCCTCAATGGGATTATTGGTAGTTGGGAGCTCCAACGTTAGGAGCGTTATGGGGCCCCTTAGGGAATTGTCTGACAAGAAGGGTAAGAAGTCCAATGTGTACTCCATGCGCATACTGGGTGGAATCACTGCAGATGTGGACAGGGTCCTCCCAGATGCCATGAAGAGCAGAGGGTGCAGCCAACTGTAGGTGGTTCCTCAAGGTGGTACCAATGATGTGTGTTGCTTTGGATCAAAAGAGATTCTCTCTGGTTTCGAGCGGCTAACAGAAGTGATAAAGGCTGCCATTCTTGCTTGCAATATGAAAGCACAGCTGACCATTTGCAGCATAGTCGACAGGACCAATTGCAGACCTCTGGTACAGAGCCGAGTGAAGTATCTGAATCAGAGGCTCAGATGGTTCTGCGACCATTTAGGCTGCAGATTCCTCGACTTGCGCAAAAGGGTGGTTGGGTTTCAGCTTCCACTAAATAGGTCACCTACCCACTATATGCAGGAGGTGGATACACGGGTAGCAGGGGCTGTGTGGCATGGACTGGGCAGTTTTTTAGATTAGAGGGTCTCAGGTAAACACAAGAAGGGCTTCAGTCACAAAGTGTGCAGGCTGAACACAGGAAAAACGTAGATACAGGAACCATTGGTATAACAGTTGTAAATTGTCATAGCTGTGTTGTAAAAGTACCAGAGCTCCAAGCGCTAATAGAAAGCACTGATGCTTAAATTGTTATTGGCACTGAAAGCTGGCTAGAGCCGGATATAAGCTCAGCCGAAATTTTTGTGGAGAACCTAATGGTGTTCTGAAAGGATAGGCTAAACACGGTTGGTGGAGGCGTGTTTGTTGCTGTCAGAAGTAGTTTAACTTGTCACGAAATTGAAGTAGATACTTCCTGTGAGTTAGTATGGGCAGAGGTCATTGTTGGCAACTGGAATAAAATAATAATTGCATCCTTTTACCGACCTCCCAATTCAGGTGGTACAGTTTCTGAAAGGTTCAAAGATAACTTGAGTTTGATTTCAAACACGTACCCGAATCATACTATAATAGTTGGTGGTGACTTTAATTTACCCTCAATATGTTGGCAAAAATACATGTTTAATTCTGGAGGTATGCATAAAATATCATCTGAAATTGTGCTAAACGCATTCTCTGAAAATGATCTCGAGCAATTACTTCATGAGCCCACGTGAATAGGAAATGGTTGTGAAAACACACTTGACCTCTTAGCAGCAAATAATCCTGAGTTAATAACAAGCATCAAAGCCAATTCAGGAATTAGTGAACACAGGGCTGTCATAACAAGACTGAATATTGTAATCCCCAAATCACCGTTCCTGTGAAACACAACTAGTTCTTTATTCACATGAAGTGCTGAGTGCTATTGACAAGGGATTTCAAATCGATTCCATATTTCTGGATTTCCAGAAGGGTTTTGACACTGTACCACACAAGCAGCTCATAGTTAAATTGCGTGCTTATGGAATATCATCTCAGTTATGTGACTGGATCTGTGATTTCCTGGCAGAGAGGTCACTGTTCATTGTAATTGACGGAAAGTCAGCTAGTAAAACAGAAGTGATTTCTGGTGTTCCCCAAGGTAGTGTTATAGGCCCTTTGCTGTTCCTTATCTATATAAACAATTTGGGAGACAATCTGAGCAGCTGTCTTCAGTTGTTTGCAGATGACACTGTCGTTTATCGACTAATAAAGTCATCAGAAGATCAAAACAAACTGCAAAATTATTTAGAAAAATGTATCTGAATAGTGTGGAAAGTGGCAGTTGACCCTGAATAACGAAAGGTGTGGGGTCATCCATACGAGTGCTAAAAGGAACTCATTAAACTTCAGTTACACGATAAATCAGTCTAATCTAAAAGCTGTAAATTCAACTAAATACCTAGGTATTACAATTACAAACAATTTAAATTGGAAGGAACACTCAGAAAATGATGTGGGGGAAGGCTAACCAAAGACTGCATTTTATTGGCAGGACACTTAGAAAATGTAACAGACCTACTAACGAGACTGCCTACACTACACTTGTCCATTCACTTTTAGAATACTGTCGCACGGTGTGGGAAGATTATCAGATAGCACTGACTGATTACATCGAAAAAGTTCAAAGAAAGGCAGCACATTTAGTATTATCGTGAAATATGGGAGAGAGAGTCACAGAAATGATACGAGATTTGGGATGGACATCAGTAAAAGAAAGGCATTTTTCATTGCAACAGAATCTTCTCACAAAATTCCAATCACCAACTTTCTCCTCCGAATGACTTACATATGGAGGAATGATCACCAAGATAAAATAAGGGAAATCAGAGCTTGTACGGAAAGATATAGGAGAATGAAGAGCCATCCACAACTGGGAACTGCTTCTATCATTAGCCATAAATTAATTGATTGAGTTAATTATTTATGATCACCCAACAACCATGTACACAAACAAGATCTACACTAATCAATGTTCATGTACCCAAAATTCTAATACATTAAGTAAGAAATGAGCATAGAGTGGACATGCATGGATACATGCATCTGATAGAGAAAAATCTGTAGCCAATTGCTAGTGTAATAAAAACAGAAAAGAGCCCCAATGAAGATGCACCGATATTAATAACTCAAGGCTTATTACATTAAAAAAGTCACTTTACAATCAGACAGTATTGCGAAACTAACTTTGTAGGCACAGAAGTTACTTACATAACAACGAATGACATCATAACTTATTAAACTAATGCTTTTCCAGTAACTGACCTTCAAGTTAACTTTTATGCTGGGGTACTGGAGATTCAGTTGTATATTCAGGAACCCGATACCAGTTGCAAGTTGCCTAATTAATGCCTTCCAGGAACTAAAAAAATATTTTGCGTAGTTATTGATGGACTTGAACACAACAAGACATTTTTAACATAAGACTATACATTTTAGTGAGTAGATATTGGCAAGTAGTACAATGGGAAACAGTGTGCTTGCCAAGGCAGTGTAACTGATCATGTGTGGAAATACCCAAACTTTATTTGTTGAGTATTTCAAGATCAGTGCACTTATAGACTTCTGATGAACTTCAAGCATGTAAGGAAGAAAAAGTTCAGCAAATGTTTGCAATTATGCTTTAAGTGGAACATTTAGCTCATTAACTTCTTTGCAAACCAGTCAGAAGTTTAACTCTTGTGTACAACAGGGCATCAGAGTCTAAACCATTAACAATTTACTGGTACCTTTACAATATTTGGATGGTTAGGTACTAAATTTTCACATATGTATGACAGGAAAACGGAAATATCACTATAATTGGTGTGCATACCACTGTCACCATGGTGTTGATATTGTGAATACAAAGAAATTATTGCAGCAACTTGTTAACAACAAAAAAGTTTGTTGTAATAGAATAACAGTGACATATATACTTTCTTGCTATCAGCACATGCATTCTGAACATATTTATGAACAAGTTATTGTGCTATTACCTATTGTGTTTCATTCACATTGCTCATCACTGTAATACTGAATTTATAATGGAAACTTGGAAGTCGATAACTGACAACTCCATACTGGGGTAACATTCCTACAAAATATCTAAACTGAGAATTGTATGGACATCACAGATTAATGATGTATTTGTGTTATTGCATATTTATATCCATTAGGTAAGACTAAAGCAAACCTTCCTAAGCGCAAGCAATTTTTTTTTCACTGCCAGATAATGAACTACTTGCAAAACAAAGTTTCAAGAATTTACAAAACCCTTACAAAAACTATCTTTACTACATTTGCATCAAAATAAGGTTTAATGCAAACAACAAGCATAAAAAAAATTGAACAATTGGCATCATGACAAGCAATGAACTCACACACAAAATTTATGTAAAATTTCTATCTGTGTAGTAATATTTATAACACTTGTATAAAGTGGAATGATGTCCATAATAGATATAAAGGAAATTGACTATTGAGCATCAGTAAGTCTACACTCAACATATGCCATCCATCTGGCCACTAAAAATCCAGAGTGTTTCACAATTCCTATTACAGAGAGGTTCTAGAGCAAACTTTATCCACCAGGTTTCATTAATGGAAATGTACAAAGTCCCTTCTACAACCCTTACACACCTGTAATAGGAATTCTGACATGCCCTGGGTACAGCAAACGAAATAACCTGTGGCAATTTTACAACTGATTGCGTAGTTTACATTAAATGTATGTAACACCAATGAAAATATCCCAAGAGCACATGACTACATAACTAATTGACCAAAATAGTGACTTCATCATTTCTTTTATCCACGTAATTCTGAAGTCATGGTAGTATCTGGGAAACTGTTTACTGAGAGGGTACTCTTTTGTGATGAGGTACAGCAGTACCTCATACTTTCAACAATGCTCAACCTCAAAGTCCTGTCCTCATTTTCATTTCAGTCTTCTCCAAACATCTGGCACCTCCAAATTACTTTTGTGTCCTTCAGGAATGTCCAGCCTTTTGCACAACTTCACAGAAATTTAATAATGCTCCCCACAGCATGGTCATCACTCTGTTCTGATACAAGCATTGCTAAAGGTTTCTCCAAACACATTGTGGAGATACAAAATAGTATCACAACTACTTCTTCTTGTTCTTCTTCTTGTTCTTGTTCTTCAATACCTGAGCAGGTCCTCCCCCATCAGAGAGAAGATTAAATAAGGAAAATGAAAGACACCCTCTGGCCTCGCAACCTAATACCATCGGGGTCGAAAAGATCAAGAGTTGGTCAAGAGAGACTGACAGAAAAGAAAACAGAATACGTCTGACACAAGTAAGTGGAAGCAATGTTGCACTTTTCTAGAAAGAAGATAGTGAGACACATGATTGTTCTGTTTATGGCAAGTGGTACTTGGCCATATTTAAAACCAAACTCATGTCAAATTTAATATGTGAGATTTACATGATTCTGCTGAGCTAAGTTGACACAATACCACATGCTCTAACATCACAAGTACATTCTTTGGTCATAACACAATTAACAATGGGTAAATATACAAAAGTGCAACATTAAATGATTCAAAAATGTAACAGCACTTTATGCACTGATATATGCTGTCAGATATTCCTTCCACGTAACTGGTACCTTTCTGATATTACATTTTTTTAAACTGTAATTTTTACAACATAGAAACATTAATGAAATATAATGTCTAACAAGCCTCTGTAGTCACTACAGAGAGCTAACATTAAATACTAAGTGTTAAAAGAAATTTCTTGACATCTATTACACTTGAAATAACTATGCAGATTGTTTGAGCTAATCGTAATACACAAAATAGTACATTCTATATTACTAAATTGGAACATTCGATTGTCTACTGCTGACCTAATTATATGAGGGGCGTTCAGTAAATAATGCAACAATTTTTCTGATGCAGATTGGTTTTATTCAGGATTCCTTTACACCATATTATTTCCTATGACCTCTGATACAAAACCTGAGTTTTCAGCACAATGTCTGTTCAATTTGATGGCCTTACGCCACCTTACTGGGAGGGCTTGTATGCCTGTGACACCATTTTACTGATTGATGATGGCACCATCTTGTTGTATCAACAACCGCCCCCATCATCCACACACTGCTTTCTGCAGAGAGCGTCCTTCTATGGACAGTTCTTCCTTGTCCACCCAACAGTGTGGACATCGCACCTTCCAGATTTCGTCTCTTTGTATGTGTGCTCCTCTCAGGTGTGCTCACTTGGTGAGGTCTTGCAAGGTCATGGAGAAGGAAGAGTTCATTTCCATTTTTGTGGTGATGTACATGCTGAAGTCATTTCTTCAACTTCCTGATGGTAGCGCAAAACACTACACTATGACGGAGGTAATCACTCAGAATAATAAGTTCAAAATTCCAGAAGACCACCACCATGAGTTTACTGGTTGAGGAAGCAGCTTTGATCTTTTTCTTCAGAGGAGGTGATGTGGTGCCACTCTGTGGATTGCCGTTTTGTTTCTCAGTTCGAAGTGTTTCACCATCTGACAATGTTCAACAAAAGTTATCACTATGACCCTTGTAACATGCAGACAGTTTGGCACAGGTGGTCATTCATTGGTCTTTACAGTCTCCAGTACGGCGGAACAGAGCAGGGCAGACCTTTGAATACCCTAACTGCTAACTGGTGGACGAATTTGTCTGCACTAACAACAGAGACGTCCAGCTGAGCAGCGAGGTGGTCCATCTTTTGTGATTCCCGGATCACAATCAGAGTGTTCGCATGTTCCAACATTGCAGAGTCACAACTGTATGCAAATTGCATGCCTCTTTTTTCCACTAACAGAGCTCTGTAGATATTCTGCAAATGCCTACGAATATCTGCAATGGTCTTGTTTTGCACTTTTTTAAGGCACAAATAGTGCTGCCACTTATTGGAACTTTGTGGACTATTCCTACTTCAGCCCCTGTAGCTTCATCATATCCGAAGATGTTTCATGCACAATTTTTTGAACTGACATTGGCCGAGAATGGAAATATGTTGCATTACTTATTGAATGCCCCTCCTACTTTGTGTTACAAATGCAGACTGTCATTATGTAGAAAAGCATTGTATAGAAATATCAAAGTTAAGAGATACTATAATTTTAGGAAAATATGGTGCTATTGTGGTAATGGTATAAATGTGCACAGGTAACAATTTAACCAAGGCAAAATGTGGTAATACCCTGTACACACAGGTTACCTAACACAGAGTAAATATAACTTGCCATAAATTCCTCTGTCTGTTTCTAAATTATTTATTATAGAAAACTTTACTTTAGCATAAAATTTAAAAAGTAATGGCAACCACATATTTACAATGTTATTAACAAATCCACATCTGTAGCTATTCCTTCTTGACCAGCAGTTATTGTAGCTACATTTACCACGTCTGATTATATGCAAGTCCACAGCCTCCAAATATGATAACCATTTTGTAAAAGAAAATATTGTCCATGAACTGCTTCTTCAAGTTGTAATGCATGTAACAGTGTAACAGACTACTAACATTCAGATTGTTAGGACAATGGCACAATACATTTCAGCAAACACATGTATCCGTTTCTTATCTGTGAAGTACAGTTAGAAGAGTAACATATAACTGAAATTTCTAATAATACTTTTTAATCATTTAGGATATTTATTATTGTTACATCTGCATAAGAGAATTTCAGGCCTGAGTGATGAGCCACATTATTATAAAAATATGCCCAAATTATGATGCATAACAAATATCTTCCACATAAATCATACTCAGTATGTTTAAAGACTCAAACTACAACGTATAAAACAACTTCATACCTCTGACTGCTTTGGAAATGGACAACTATGTTCTGACATTAAGCATTTAGGAGAGGTTTGAAATTATGCTTGAAGTTTTTTGGAAATCACATAGTGCTCTCATTATGAAACATTGGATATATATAGTGTGTATAATTTGTGCAACTTGAGCTACACTGCTGCAAGACATATACGTACCATTTATGACTGTAATATTCGTCCTACAGGGTTAAACTTTTGTTGCGAGATGTAAGTACTAAATTACGACAGGAATTTAAATTAACCCCACATTTGTATGAAAAGCTGAAAATCAAAGAAGGCACTTATATAGGCTACATGCAACTGGTACTGTGCATCATGAACCTGATTAGTCATTTAGTAATACAGCCAGAACAGTGTTTGGGTAGAGAAACACCTTCTGTCCTTCTGAGTCCTTCAGTGTCTCTGATTTATGCTAAGATCTGCTTGCAATAGTGAATGGTGAATAGTGGAAATGTACCATGTTTACAGATGACAACATCATTGTAACAGAATATCTGTCAAACATAATCACCAATGACATTTCACCAAAATTCTGTAGCAGGTTTATTAACTCCCCTCCTGCCAACCTAAATGTGGTGTCACCACCAGACACCACACTTGCTAGGTGGTAGCCTTTAAATCTAACGCGGTATGTTAGTATATGTTGGACCCGCGTGTCGCATCTATCAGTGATTGCAGACTGAGCGCCGCCACACGGCATGTCTAGTCTAGAGAGACTCCCTAGCACTCGCCCCAGTTGTACAGCCAACTTTGCTAGTGTTGGTTCATTGTCTACATATACTCTCATTTGCACAGGTGACAGTTTAGCATAGCCTTCAGCTACATCATTTGCTACGACCTAGCAAGGCACCCTATTCAGTTACTATAAGTATTATCTTCAAGAATGTATTCTGAGCAATAATATTGTGAATGATGTACCATCAAGAGTGACGTTCATCATTAATGGATTAAAGTTAAGTATCAAACTAATTACATCCGCTTTCTGAATTCTCATTCCTTGTCATGTTCCAGACCTCATGTCAGTATAGTTCTTCCCTCTTCACACCAGCCTGGGTGAGCTAAAATGCGTGCATTTCAGCCTCCACTCGTAACACAGTGTTGGCTCTTCTGCTAACACAAAATTGGTGACTAGGAGTAAAAACAGTGTTCTTAACATATGTCATTGCGACTGCCCTGATTTGATTGTGTAATGGCTTCGCCACAATCTCCAGATGTACTGTACAAATTTTATCGCTTACAGACACAGCAGACGCAGGCATTACTGGATGCCCTTGGACAGCTCGTCCAGGGTCAACGTGCACTGCAAAATGATGCGGCAGCCGCCGCTTCACCTCTAACGCAGCCACAACATGCAGTTGCACCAACCTTCAGACTTTTTGATGCTGCACTTGAAAGCTGGACAGAGCGGTCACGTCAATTTGGATTCCATCTCACCACCTGCAGAATTCAAGTTAACAAGCAGAAGCCTTTTCTTTTGTCGTCCGGCGGTGTGCAAACCTACCGTGTGATAGTCAAATTATTTCCTCGACACGACGTAGCAACTCTGTCCTACGAAGAAATTTTGTCTGCATTAGATGCATATTTCAAACAATCAGTCAATGTAGTTGCGAAGAGGTATACCTTCTTTTGTACAAGATGTATGGCAGGTCAGACTAATCGGGAGTGGGTTGCAAATTTGCAAGGCCTTACTAGGTATTGTGCTTTTGAGTGTCAATGTGGACTCCCATATTCAGATACTACGGTACGTGACGCAATTGCACAGAAAGTTTCTGATGTTCATATAAGGGATCAGGTTTTGAAACTAGTCAATCCCTCTCTTCAACAAGTGACGGACATATTGTATCGGCAGGACACATTTGTCTTTGCTCAAGAATCATTTGAAACTTCGCCAGCCATGTGTCAGGTTAACCGGCCCACCGGGCGAGCTGCACGGAGCAGTAAACAGCCCTCGCGCCCAGCCGCCAAGCTCGCAGCCACGTGTGCCGCGCTGGCAAGCAAATGCAGTGCTCAAATCACGCCCACTGTGCACTACTAAACATTTGCATGAGAACTGCCTGTCACGCCAAGCTGTTTGCTTTTACTGTAATAAAAAAGGACATGTTCAAAGTGTTTGCCAGAAAAAGCTCGGATCGGAAACTCAAAACCATTCCAGGCCCTTTGCTTCACCCCAGAATCGGAATCGAACCAGGGATACTCAGTTTCACGAAACTTCGCCCATGGAAATTCATGTTGTTCATTCCACTCCACCCAGTGCCACTCCCTCTCTAACAGTGATTTTGTTCATCTCACAAATAGTGTGCATAGACATCGACGGAACTTCCGTCAAGTCGCAAGTGATTCTGTATCAGTGTCAGTTCACGTTGCACGAGACAGTTGCTCTTGTCGTCAGCAGAACAATAAACTTTTTGTAGACTTGGACATTAACGGCAAAGTGATCCCATTCCAGCTCAATACTGGAGCTGCAGTTTCACTGATCAATCAAGACATTTACAAACTGCTGGGCACACCTCCGTTGCATGCCGCAAATGTTAAGTTAACTAACTATTCAGGTCAAGAGATCCTTGTGTTAGGACACTGCAGCCTTCTTGCAACATACAAAGGACAAACAAAACTTGTGTCATTTCACGTCCTTTGTTCTTCTTCAGCAGTGAACTAGTTTGGCTTCGATTTATTTCAGTTGTTCAAGTTGTCTATAATAAATCAGGTCCTATCAGTGAACCAGACTGTGCCTTCAGACAGTGTTTCTCGTCAATGTGAAGAATTTGCAGACATTTTTGCACCGAAATTTTTCAGAGCGCGCAATGTTCCCCACGCATTGCGTGATGAGGTTGCAAAACCATTACACGATTTGGAATCAGAAGGTGTAATTGAACGTATGGAGGCTTCTCTCTGTGCATCACCCTTAGTAATTTTGCCAAAACCTTCAGGTAAATTGAGACATTGTGTGGATTTCGAGGCAACAGTGAATCCACAACTAGTGATTGCAACTTTTCCTTTACCCCGCCCGGAAGATCTTTTTGACAAACTGTGCGCGGGAAAATATTTTTCGAAGTTGGACCTAGCAGATACGTACTTGAAAATACCGGTAGATGAAGAATCCCAGCGTGTTTTGGTGGTTAACACGATTCTTGGCTTGTATCAATTCAAACGACTGCCATTTGGGTGTGCATCCACCCCTGCATTGTTTCAGCAATATCTACTAACTGTTTGTGCATCGATCCCTACTGGAGCAAACTATCTGGACGATATTGTTATCTCCAGAAAGACGGAAGAACAACATTTAGCCACTCTCAGAACATTATTTCAGGTCTTGCGACATAATGGTCTTCGCTTACCGAAGGACAAATGTGTGTTTTTTGCTTGTGACTTGCCATACCTAGCCCATGTACTCAGTGCCCAAGCCATACATCCCAGTCCCATGCACCTCCGTTCCATAGAAGACTTGCCTTCGCCACAGAATTTGAAGCAGCTAAAGAGTGTGCTGGGAAAAATCAATTATTACCACAGATATGTGCCGCATGCCTCTTCCATTTACGCTCAGCTTCATCGCTTACGTCTTAAAGGTGTTTGGTTCGTCTGGAGGATGGAATGCGAACGCGCCTTTCACCGGTTGAAATCGGCGTTGCTTTCCAATACTTGCCTTACGCCATTCTATCCCCAGAAGCCCCTTTTGTTGATAGGGGATGCATTGGATTTCGGGATCGGTGCTATGCTTGCGCACAAAGATGGCTCGCACGATCGCCCTATTGTCTTTGCATCCAGATTGCTCTCGTCTGTGCAAAGAAATTATTCACAGATCGAGAAAGAAGCATTGATTCTCGTATTTGGTGTTACAAAGTTTCATGATTTCTTGTATGGTCATCACTTTACCATAATCACAGACCACAAACCTTTGACATCGCTTTTTCATCCGAACAAGCCTGTACCTCCATATACAGCGCAGAAATTCATTCGCTGGTCTAGTTTCCTCTCGCAGTACCGCTACAATATCTTGTATCGGTCCACTGCTAAGGAGAGAAGCGCCTATGCGTTGTCCCATTTGCCTGTTGCTGAGGACAGGGCATTCGATTCCTCTGAACTTGCTTGCATGTTCATTGATTCAGAAACCGATGGCGTGGTTGAATCGTTTCTGATTTATTTTCGCCATGTAGCTACAGCCACAACTGCCGACCCTGTCCTTGATACCGTTCTGCGTTTTGTTGCTACGCAATGGCCCTTGTCAAAGTCACGGATCGGAGACCCGTGGTTCACCGATTGTTTGCTCACAAGGAGAGACTTTTTGTTCCACGTGGTGTTTTGCTGTTGCATTCTGATAACGATCAGTCCAGGGTCGTAGTACCATGTTCGTTACAGTCCTCTTTCTTAAAGCTTCTCCACCAAGGACATTGGGGTATAGTGAGAACAAAACAACTTGCTCGTCAGCACTGTACCTGTTTTGGAATCGATTCCGCGATTACAACTATATGCTCTTCTTGCATGGTGTCTGCTGAACAACAATCAGCACCACTGCGGAAGCTCTTTGCATGGCCAAAGGCCACTTTCCCTTGCTAACGCTTACACATTTATTTTGCTGGTACATTCTGGAATGCTCAATGGTTCGTTGTGATAGATTCATTCAGTAATTTTCCTTTTGTTGTCCGGATGTCTTCTACAATATCATCTGCCACCATCCAAGCATTATCTGCTATCTTTAGCATTGCAGGTCTTCCACAGAATTGTTTCCTACAATGGCCCACAATTCATGTCCGCAGAATTTCAGTCATTCTGCAAGGCCATTGGTATTCAACATCTGACGTCCGCGCCGTTTTCGCCATAGTCAAACGGTGCCGCTGAACGATTGGTCAGGACTTTCAAGTCACAGATGTTGAAGTTGAAAGAATCGCATTCTCGGGAGGACGCATTATTGCTCTTTTTGTCCTTGTATCGCTCTCAGCCCCGAGATGGTCGCTGGCCAGCTAAGTTGCTCCACAGTCGCCATCATCGAACCTTGATGTCTTTGCTACATCTGCCGTATCGGCCCCACCTCTCTCTCTATGGGCGCATACACCGCATGTTGGCGTGCACCCTGGAGTAGGTTTTCAGGCGTTCTTTAGCTCCCCGCGGTCTGAGTGGCAGGGAGCGGTTGGAACAGCCTCGCCTGTTGTTAGGCCCCCCACCTCGTCGCATACGTCAACATGGGGTCCTCCCCTCATTGGGCGAAGGCCTTATACCACAACCATCCGCTGATTTGTGGGGGAGGAATGTGGTGTCACCGCCAGACACCACACTTGCTAGGTGTCAGCCTTGAAATTGGCCACGGTCCGTTAGTATACGTCGGACCCGCATGTCGCCACTATCAGTGATTGCAGACCGAGCGTCGCCACATGGCATGTCTAGTCTAGAAAGACTCCCTAGCACTCGCCCCAGTTGTACAGCCGACTTTGCTAGCATTGGTTCACTGTCTACATATACTCTAATTTTCACAGACGACAGTTTAGCATAGCCTTCAGCTACGTCATTTGCTACGACCTAGCAAGGCACCCTATTCAGTTACTATAAGTATTATCTTCAAGAATGTATTCTGAGCAGATAATATTGTGAATCATGTACTGTCAAGAGCGACATTCAGCATTAATGGATTAAAGTTAATTATTAAACTAATTATGTCCGCTTTCTGAATTCTCATTCCTTGTAATGTTCCAGAGCTCATGTCAGTATAGTTCTTCCCTCTTCATGCCAGCCTGCATGAGCTAAAATGCATGCATTCAGCCTCCACTTGTAACACGGTGTTGGCTCTTCTGCTAACACTAGACTAAACACGATAAATTTTATGCATTTTACACGAAGTCATGAAAAGCCAGACAAACACTCAGTGACAAAGAATAACCAGCACATAATCAGGTGATACCATCAAAATCTTAGGCATTGACATCAGCTGCAAATCATGCATGGAATGTCACATTTATGAGACTGAGGAGAGAGTGAGCTCAGCAGCTTTTGCTCTCTCATTCTGGATGATGGAGGGGTCAGACAGGTAACTTATTCCGCTTCTGTGCACTCCATAGTGTCACACAAAAATATGTCCTGGAGGAGCTCTTCCTTAATCAAACTATCATCTCCCTACTGAGCAGTGAAAATATTCATATACAGAATGAGTCCATGAACCTCCCATTGCAAATAATTTAACCATCTGAGATAACTGACTACTGTTTCTCAACACTTTTCTTCTCTAATGTATCATGTTCCTGGAGACTGGGTCCTTAGTGGCAGAACTCAGAAATTCACAGGTGTGGCACTAAATAAAAGAATTACGTACACTGTCTCTGCTACAGAGAGATGCTATGTATGCTGCTGTAAAAATTTTCGACCTTTTTCCCACTGAGCTCAAAATCTTATGGAATACTAAATATCTTTTAAAAACTAAATGTCATAACTTTCGATTAAATCAATATGTTGTACCATATATTTATAAACTGGGTTATCCAACATAAGATATATTTTTATTAACCTTTTGTCAGTTATAAAACTTGTTAGGTATTTCAGGGGTCTATGCAGCTTCACAAGCACACATGTCAACCTCAAAGGACCCTACATGTGATCCCTGAGTGGTACTACAAAAGAAACACAACTGGCTAATCTCCCAACTCCATGAGAAGTACATAACAGTCAGGGAAGGAATGACTCATCATCACATCAAGAGCTCTTTACCAGAGCTAAACATCTACAGAAGTGGGACCAAGTAACAAAACATATCAACTGAACATTGAAGCATTAGTCACAGCAAAGGCCAAATTCTAGGAAAGATACTGTTTAAGCACGTTATCAACATGGTTGCCCAAAAATGAAGTCATACAAATAATGGAGATCAGCTACGTGCAAGAGGAAAGTGGTTAGGAAGTGGTATTGTCGTTACGAAGTACCATCGTACCTAATGAAGGGAAATGTACCCATACATCTTCAAATCTAATATCCTTTACAGCATCAAAGTGCAAGAGCACATGACGATAAAGGTCAGTAAATGTTGTGGGTGAGCGTTATTGTGTACTGGAGAGGGTGAAATCCACCGGCAATTCACTCACTGTGATAAAGTGTCAAATGGAATAAATAGAGAGTTTTACTGCATTAGATTATCGCAGCATTAACTGAAATAGAGACTAACATTGATAGTGCACCTCAAATAATTGTAGATAATGGAACTTTCACGACAATCAAAATAGGGCACAGGATGTGTGCCTTGGTTGATTTCAAACATTTATTTTAAAGACATTAAACCAAACAGGGCAACATAGACACATGCATTAGACACAAGAAATGATTAGCACATATCTGGGTCATTTGTGTAACCTAAAATTACTCCAAAGGTGAAGAATTTTAAACCACATTCTTAAACAAATTTAGGTTTTGTGCAAAACAATGGGATTAAAAATCAAAAATTCCAGAGACAGAGTGCAAAAACAATGGCCAGAATTTCCACAAGCCCAAGTCATAACATGAGTAGTTGTGACTCAGTAAACTAAATGAAGTTTTGGAAACGGGCTGCTCCGAAACTGAAGTTGTCATAAATGGGTCAGAAGTCACAATGAACACTACCAAGTGCAAACCTGTCACTGAAGTGAAAGAAGACTTATTGAGGGAGGAAAAATAGATTCATAAATACATTTTAATGCCTTTCATGGAAGTCCAAATATGCTGGATTATGGACACAATACCTATTTCAGTGAGGAGGACAGGAGCTATTACAGAAATCTACCTCCATGCATTTTCAATATTTCCTGTTAATAATCTGCATATTGCCATTGCTTTAAAAAATCGAAGTAACCACACTAACGATAAAGAGGCCTGAAGGAAACTCATTTTTGAAATGGGATCAAAGCACTGGAACATCGTTGGACCAAGAGCAATAAGCTACAAGGAGAGTACATTGAAAACTAAAAAAAAGTTTCAGTGATGTAAGTACTGTTTTCTATTCCATTCTGAGAACTTTTCACACCACCCTTGTATGATAAAATACATCTCAATTTGTGAAGTATAATTCATTTTAATCTGGGAGAATGACTATGGGATCACAGTAATTGTGTAAGTTCCTGAGGAAACAGATCTCGAGACTCTTAAGGAAGATGGAATTGACCACTAGACCTCAAGAGAGGTGGGCCCAGCAGCATAAAAGGAGGTGGGTCATAAGTGTTATAAGGAGAGAAGCAGCAACAGTAGAATGCATTGATCGGTGAGCTCTGTGACATTGAGCATGGACTATTCACTCGATGTGACACAAGCAGCAAATACGTTGGGCACATTTCGACTTTTCTAAAGCTGTCAGTGTCAGCTGTCTGTGGTGTGGCATTGAAGTGTAATTATGAAGGAACGATCACAGCTATACAAAGACTAGACAGACCAGAACAAAATATAAATTAAATATTTCCAGAGCTGTTCTCCTTCCAAAGCAAAACTGACTGTAATATTTGTGTCTACACAGAAAACATACAGAAGGATTTGTGTACACATCCCAGAAGTTGAGGTGTCTCAGACTATGTAAACATGCACTGTTTAGAATTAAGTTTCCAGAATGAGCATATGGTAGTACAAAAGGACTTTTGTACATGACCCAGAAGCTGAAGTGTCTAAGGTTACACAAGCACGGGCTGTTTAGAATTAAGTTTTCAGTGATAAGCACATCACATCATTGGGGAGGACACTCAGCTTAGGTAGTTTGTGTAGCAATGTTGACCATTGTGCTGTGGTAGTGTAATGGTTAGCATTTCTGCCTAGTAAGCAATAAGATCCAGGTTCGAGTCGTGGCCACAGCACAAATTTTAATTCATTTCATCTGCTTCTATCATTATTGTAGATAATAAAAAGAGGGAAACATTTAATTATAAAGAAATATCAATTCAGTACTAATTATGAACATTTGGAGGAACAAATAATAGTACTCTTAAAGACTCTATTGGATGGATTTTAAAACATGTTAGCAAAGCCAGCCCTCAATTAATTGCAAAGTACTTAAAAGCTTTGTCAAAATCGTTGTTTGCATAACTATATTTGATAATTTCATGATTTAAACAATTAATTTGGCATAGCTCTTGTAGTAGACAAAACTGTTAAAAAGAACCAATTTTTCGATATATTCATTTAATTTAATGAGTTATGTTTCAGTTGTAATTTCTGTAAATTTAACGTCAAACAACGTGTATTTTCAGTACCTATTATTGTGACGATATAGAAGGGGCCAATTTTTCGGCCTGAGACAGTCAGTCCACAGCCGAGTTTCAGACGAGAAACCTGTGTCAGTTAGAACAACAACAACGCATCCGTGAAATAAGTGTAAGACAATTATGTTGTGTGTTAAAACAATGACAGTGTCGGCTCCATACATACCTCTCTACTCTTCAAGAACTGTGAGCTTTGTGGGTAAGTTTTTACTGCTCATAGAAGTTCAAGAGTAAACTATTGTAGCAGTATGTGGAGGTTTTCCTGCAAATTATTAATGAGGCTTATGAAGTTAAAACAATAGTGCTCTGGCCATATATAACTGTTTTTTTGTTTTTGGTTTTAGGGCGCAAAACTGCTATGGTCATTAGCGCCCGGTCCGTGACTTAGGAAACAGTAAAAAACGAAAATGGAAACCAGCAGCAATGGGAACGAAACTCAAAAACTTGGAGAAATTGAAAGAAGAAGGAAAGCTTAAAAGTCCACTACAGAAAGGGGTTGGTTGTCCCCCCAAAAAAAGCTTCAAATGACTGAAATCATATCACTGGCACTAATAAACTAGAGAACACAATCGGCCGTGTGCGTGTCATCTGCTAAAATGGACGATATATCAGGCGACAGCTGTAGACGGGCGCGTAACGGAGTAAAATAGGGGCACTCAATTAAAAGGCGTCTTACCGTCCACAGCTGAGAGCAGTGGGGACAGAGTGGGGGAGGATCGCCGCTTAAAAGATGTCGATGGCTAAAAAGACAGTGCCCTATCCTAAGTCTAGTTAAAATTACCTCCTCCCGACGATGGGTTCGGAAGGAAGAGGTCCAAGCACAGGGAAGAGCTATCACGTCCCGCAATTTATTATGGGGAAGTGTCCACCTATGTGCATACCATAAAAGAACAACACAACGACATAAAACGCTCCGTAGATCAGCGAAGGGAAGCGATCAAATAGCTGGCTAAAGAAGAGAGACTGCAGCCTTGGCCGCTATATCGGCCGCCTCATTTCCACAGATACCAACGTGTCCTGGGAGGCAGAGGAACGCCACCGAGACGCCCCCCAGGTGGAGCAAGCGCAGATAGTCCTGAATCCGGTGGACCAGAGGGTGGACAGGGTAAAGAGCTTGGAAACTGAGTAGAGAACTGAGAGAATCTGAACAGATAACATACTGTATCCGCTGATGGCGGCGAATGTATTGGACAGCAAGGAGAACAGAGTAAAGCTCCGCAGTATACACCGAACACTGGTCGGGAAGCCGAAACTGATTTGGTGTGTCCCCAACAATATAGGCACTCCCTACACCTAACGATGTTTTCGAGCCAACAGTGTAAATAAATGTGGCTCCCTTCATTTGTGCACATAGAGCAGCAAATGCCCGACGATAAACAAGTGAAGGGGTACCATCCTTGGGAAATTGACAAAGGTCACGGAGCAGGCAGATCCAGGGACAGAGCCAAGGCGGTGCTGTACCCCAAGTTGTCAAGAAGGTTTTAGGAAAGCGGAAGGAAGAAGAATGGAGCAGTTGACGGAAGCGGACTCCCGGTGGTAGTAGGGGGGAAGGGCGGCCTGTATACCCTACATCCAAGGAGGCGTCAAAATGTCTTTTGATGGATTAGCAGGCATGGAAGACAGATGGCTAGCATACCGACTCAGAAGAACTGCTCGCCGATTGGACAACGGAGGCTTAGCAGTCTCAGCATGAAGGCTTTCCACAGAGCTGGTGTAAAAAGCGCCAGACACTAAACGTAATCCACGGTGGTGGATAGAGTCGAGACGACGAAGAATAGACGGCCGAGCAGAGGAGTAGACTATGCTTCCATAGTCCAATTTCGAGTGCACTAAGGCGCGATAGAGGCGGAGAAGGACCACTCGGTCCGCTCCCCAGGAGGTACCATTCAGGACACAGAGGGTGTTGAGGGATCACAGACTGCGAGCCGAAAGATAGGAAACGTGGGAGGACCAGTACAGTTTTCTGTCAAACATAAGACCTAAGAATTTAGCGACGTCCGAAAACGGAAGGTTGACAGCTCCTAGATGTAAGGAGGGTGGAAGAAACTCCTTATGTCGCCAAAAATTAACACAACCGGTCTTACTGGGAGAAAAATGGAAGCCGGTTTCGATGCTCCAAGAGTGGAGGCGATCGAGACATCCTTGAAGACGTCGTTCAAGAAGGCTGGTCCGTTGAGAGCTGTAGTAGATTGCAAAATCGTACACAAAGAGGGAGCCCGAGACATCAGGAAGGAGACAATCCATAATTGGATTTATGGCAATGGCAAACAGTACAACACTCAGCACGGAGCCCTGAGGTACCCCGTTTTATTGGAAGAAAGTACGGGAGAGAGTAGTGTTCACCCGCACTCTAAATGTGCGCTCTGCCATAAATTCGCGAAGAAAAAGGGGCAGCCGACCTCGAAAGCCCCAAGAGAACAGTGTGCGGAGGATGCTTGTCCTCCAATAGGTATCGTATGCTCTCTCCAGATCAAAAAATATTGCTACTGTTTGGCGTTTCCGGAGAAAATTGTTCATGATATAAGTGGAGAGAGCAACAAGATGGTCAACTGCAGAACGATGCTTTCGGAAAATGCATTGGGCAGGTGTTAAAAGACTGCGGGACTCCAGCCACCAAGCTAAACAGCAATTCACCATACGCTCCAAAACCTTACATACACTACTCGTGAGAGAAATGGGGCGATAGCTGGAGGGGAGATGTTTGTCCTTTCCAGGTTTCGGAACAGGAACGACGATAGCTTCCCGCCATCGACTAGGAAAAGTACTGTCGGCCCAAATTCGATTATAAAGGCGAAGGAGGTAACGCAGACTATGGGTTGATAAATGCAGCAACATTTGGATGTGGTTACCATCCGGTCCTGGGGCGGAGGAGCGAGAAGAAGAGAGTGCATGTTGGAGTTCCCGCATGGAGAAAACAGTATTATAGCTTTCGCGATTTTGAGAGGAGAAAGCAAGAAGTTCCACTTCCGCTGCACGTTTCTTCGGGAGAAACGCTGGCGGGTAATTTGAAGAGCTCGAAATCTCAGCAAAGTGTTGACCCAATAAGTTAGAAATTGAGACGGGGTCCACTAATGTATCATGCGCGACAGTGAGCCCAGAGACCGGGGAGAAACTAGGCGTGCCAGATAACCGCCGAATCCGACTCCAAACTTCCGAGGAGGGAGTGAAGTTCTTAAATGAGCTAGTAAAGAATTTCCAGCTTGCCTTCTTGCTATCGCGGATGACGCGACGGCATCGCACAGGGAACTGCTTATAGCGGATACAGTTGGCCAAAGTAGGATGGCAGCGGAAAACGCGAAGAGCACGTCGCCGCTCACGTATTGTGTCACGGCATGTCTCGTTCCACCAAGGAACTGGGGGGCGCTGGGGTAATGCGGAGGTGCGTGGTATTGAACGTTCCGCAGCTGTAAGAATAACGTCTGTAATATGTGTGACCTCATCGTCGACGCTATGAAAGTGACGGTCATCGAATGTCGCTAGAAACAAAAAAAGTATCCTGTCGGCTTGGGCAAACTTCCAGCGTCGCAGGCGCATATATGGCAGTTGAGGCTGCAGTCTAAGGACACATGGAAAGTGGTCACTCGAGTGTGTATCATCAATGGCGAACCATTCGAAGCGCTGAGCTAACGGAACAGTACCGACCGAAAGGTCCAAATGAGAGAAATTTGTCGTGGAGGCAGACAAACATGTAGGGACCCCAGTGTTGAGGCAAACTAGATCCGCTTGGTGGAAGACGTCTAGCAATAGTGAGCCACGTGGACAAGGATGTGGAGATCCCTAAAGCGGGTGGTGGGCATTGAAGTCCCCAACCAGCAAGTAGGGGGGTGGAAGCTGACCAAGAAGATGAAGGAGATCGGCTCGTGCCATTGGTGTGGACGATGGAATGTATACAGTACAAAGAGGAAAGATATATCCAGAAAGGAAAAGACGGACAGCGACAGCTTGGAAGGAAGTGTTTAAGGGGACTGTGTGATAATGGAGAGTATCATGGAGAAGAATCATGAGTCCTCCATGTGCTGGAGTGCCTTCAACAGAGGGTATATCAAATCGGACAGACTGTAAATGGGGGAGAACAAAGCGGTCATGGGGATGCAGCTTTGTTTCCTGAAGACAGAAGATGACCGAAGAGTAGGATCGTAAGAGGATCGACAATTCATCCCGATTTTCTCGAAGGCCGCGGATATTCCAGTGGATAATGGACATAGGGTGAACAGAAAATGGAGGAATGTGTCCAAGGTTGCCGTCAACTCAGCGACTGCTCAGAGCTTCTGACCCACAGCATGGAATGGCAGTCAGCTGAGGGCAGAAGATCCTGATCCATAGGTTGTTCAGGAGCAGCTCCTACCACCAGTGATTGGCTGGTTGATCGGCCACCAGCAGTGCGCCTTGGCGACACAGAAGACAGCCGAGGGCGATTACCGTCAGGTGGTGCTGTAGGTGAGCCACACCTTGGCGGAGAAGGAGATGAACTGGGTTTCTTACTAGCCTTCTTTGAAACACGATGTTTAGGTGAAGGAGGAACTGATAGTTGTGAAGTTGGGGTATGTAAAACATCTTCACGAGTATGCTCTTTTTTCGAAGTCTTGGTGTCTGACTTTTGGGTTCGAGATTAAGCAGAACCCGATGAAGGGTGAGCCATAGAGTGGGCAGGCGAAAGTGGGGAGGTCGAACGGGCGATCTTTGCACTGGCCGATCTGACGACCGTGGCACTAAAGGTAAGATCACAAGTCTGCGTGGCCGCCTCCTTTGTTGGCCAAGGAGAGGCAAGGACAGTGCTGTATTTTCCTGTCTGAGGCACGATGGGCTGTCGACTGGCGAATAATTTTCGAGCAGCAAAGGTCGACACCTTTTCCTTCACTCTGATTTCCTGAAAGAGCTTTTCGTCTTTAAAAATGGGCAATCTCGAGAGGAAGCAGCGTGGTCACCCATACAGCTGATGCGAGGTTGGGATGGAGGTGGACAAGCACCCTCATGGGCATCCTCGCCACACGTAACACATTTGGCTGGATTGGAACAGGACTGGCTGGTGTGATTGAACCGCTGACACCGATAGCAACGCGTAGTGTTTGGGATGTAAGGGTGAATGGAAATTATCTCATAGCCTGCTTTGATTTTCGATGGGAGTTTAACTTTGCCAAATGTCAAGAAGACAGTACGGGTTGGAATGATGTTCGTGTCATCCCTTTTCATGACTCTATGAACTGCCATTATGCCCTGGTCAGACAGGTAGTGTTGAATTTCCTCGTCGGACAATCCGTCGAGGGATCGAGTATAAGTGATCCCACGTGATGAATTTAAAGTACGGTGTGGTTCCACCCAGACAGGGAAGGTGTGTAGCAGCGAAGTACGCAGAAATTTTTGTGCCTGGAGGGCACTGACTGTTTCTAACAACAAGGTGCCATTTCATAATCTGGAACAAGACTTTACAGGACCTGCAATTGCGTCAACACCTTTCTGAATAATGAAAGGGCTGGCCGTGGAGAAGTCGCGACCTTCGTCAGACCAAGAAACAACAAGGAACTGTGGCAACGATGGAAGGACGGACTGTGGCTGAGACTCATTGAACTTACGCTTGTGAGCTGACATAGTAGAAGACGATGAAACCATTGCAAAAGTATCCCCCATGATTACCAGCGTCTCCGATGGCGCGCTCCTTCCTTGTTAGGGCCCTCTCTAAGGGCACTCCTGCCTTAGGTGATTGTTCACACCTCAAGTCACACCTCCCGACAAACTGGTGGAGGGACCAATCGGCACTTCCGGAAGGTATCAGCTCGGGTAATCACCCCTCCCTGGGCCTGGCCGTTACCAGGGGGTACGTACGTGTCCTACCTGTCTACCCGGGGCGGGGAATTACGCGTCACCCCGTCACCGGCTATGCATAGAAACGTGTGGGTTGGCCTTCAGACACGCACAGGGAGGGAAAAAGAGAAAGGGAAAGGGAAAGGAAAGAAGAGGGGTCTCAAATGCCGCAGCAGAGAAAAGGGCAAAGAGAAGAGGTAAGGAAAAGAGAAGGACAGAGGAAGGACAAAGACTTGCATGCAGAGAAAGCAAAGAATTTGTTACAGTTTTGAGCGTCCGTCTCCGGACGTCGGCACAAACCATACTCCCAGAGGGGGAGAAAGGGAAGGAAAGAGCCAGTGGAGAGGGGGGGGGGGGGGGGGGGAAAGATGGGGGATGAGGAAGGATGCGGAAAGGGAAGGTATGCAGCCCGCAAATGAAGGAAGACCACATTAGCTCGGGGTCCCGTGCTCACTACGCACGTATCCACAAAAGAGTTGTGGACCCCCTGGGGGGATATATAACTGTGTACTATTTGGTGGTTGTGAAGAGTGAAAGTAAACTATTTTGAAAGACAACTGTGTACCTGTCAGCTACTTTAGTTAAAGTAGATATTATTGTACTTCCACAGATCATTTTTCAGCCAGTACCACAATGCAGTACGTCGACACTGATGACAACAAACTAAGAAATAAAGAAGGCAAACTGTCACAATTGGGGGGCAGGGTGGAGGTCTTATGTTCTATGATGATAACTGGTCCTGCCTCAGTGTCCATGCTGGCTGTGCACTGGTTTGGAGGAGGCCAGGTGAGGACCTGCAGCCAACCTGTTTGCATGCTTGACACAGTGCAGCTATGCCTGGGGTTATGGTCTGGGTTGCAATTTTGTACATGCTTAAAATTATGTAATTTTTTTTTCTTTTTAAAATGCGTATGTACCCTGATTATTGATTTCTATGGAAGTGTTACCTGGGACTAGCTGTAATGTTACCTCTTGAACACTTCACAACAATGAGGAGTGCTACCTCTGTTTAGCTTAGTGTAACTTCGTCTAAAGAGTTTCTGAAGTATCAGAGGAGATCACTCGAAGGAAGTAAAGTCTGCAACCTGTCCCCATGTTACAGGGTGTGAATTCTGTCTCATGAGCTGACTACAATCAAATATATTTGTATAGAGAATGCCAATATTTGTAAAACATCAGTATGAGAAGAAATGTTAAATTTGTCAATCTCAAAAGTAGCAATTATTTTGAATATAATCATTTTTGACCAATATCATTTAATACATAATTAAACACAAAGTGCTTCTCAATGTACAGATCAATAAATTTTATCTGTCACTCACTGTAATCTTTCATCATCAACTACAATTTTGAAATGTCATGCCACACTCAGCACATCTGACAAAGACAGTGAAGCCAAGACAGGCCAAGCATTGGCCCACACATCAAGAAAATGCATGCGAGCTTGACAAATCTCTTCAAATTTTATGTTTCTCTTTCATGACTGTCATCCAGAACCCATTAACATGGTCATGATTTCTGGCAAATTCTTCGACTATTTTCTTTACTGATCAGATCTCTAGAAATATTTAAAACTCTCAAACAATGGCATTGTGGTTAGGGAAAGTCAAACACTTTCATCTTTGGAAACTAGCTCAATGGTCATTGTTTCTTTTTGAGAACCAATCCTTTATACTCTTTCACTGCTCCTTTTCCACCTTACTATGTATGCTAAATGAATATTTGGCCAATGTCCAGATAAAACATCAAATATGCAAATATACTACTTCCACATGAAAAATTAATTTCTCATCTAATGTAGACTGTCTGTATACTTAGCTGAATTCCTTCTCACATAGCATCATGTTAGTCAAGTGACACAATGGGCCTGTGACTGCCAGCCAGGTACAAAGCATCAGTCAACAATTGATCAGAAGTACGGATGCCACAACCTGTTTATGATGCTGTGCAGACCTCCCCCGTTGTCAATCACTTTTGAGGGAAGCTTGTGACAGAAGCCAATACAGTGTATTTGCCTTCAGTTCAATAACAGAATGTAGTATACATTTGTGTGGACAATACAACATGAAATAACTAGAAGTAAACTAAGTCTGTTAAGTGAAGATTTGGAAAAAATCACAACTTCTGACACAAGAGCTAAGAAACTGCAAATTAAATTAAAAGCTTTGTATCAGCAATTGTCACAACTAAATAAATATAACCTCCGAAGTGAAAAGAAAGACATTTTTTCCAAAACCTTGATGACATTCCATGTGTCATTGCTTTGAAGATATTTACAATGGAAGAAGACAGTTTTTCCTCAGTCAACAATTGAGAAGGATCCCCAGGTTCATAGAAGGGACCAGTTATCAGTTATTTGACAAAGAGAACTTCTGAGGAAGAAGGGGCAGCCATTAATACATGAGATTGGGACAAGTATGAAATTCCACAATTCAGTGAATTATGTGTCAGTGTACTTCCAATACAGGTTCTAAACACAAATGTATTTGAAATTTGAAAGAAAGAAAAATTCAGTACTATTCCAATGCTGATAATTTTATGCATATTTTGGATGCTTAACTTGCTATGGAAAAGGTTTGGAAGAAGTTGTCTGTGCTATTCACGCTGAATGAATCTAGCTAAATCATTGGTTTCTGTCACAACAGCACAAAATTTCATGACATTTAGAGGCATGCGTGTTTTGAATGAAAATATTTTGTTAAGAGACCCTTATTTACGCTGCAGGCTATACCCTAGTATTATTAGTTTTTGAATTAACTACACACTTGCTTCTCAAAGAAAGACCTCATGCAGCACGTTTTTGTATTCTGAGGATATCTATACTGCAAGATTGAGGAGGAAAAGCCACTTGTCTATTGAGAAAGTTTATGTTCTGTGATGAAGTTCAATTACAACTACAAGAACATACTGCAGTTCATTCTATGTCTACCTTCTGTACCACTACATATATCTAAGCATGATCATGTGCCACTCCACAGGCCGAAGCACCATATTTGACTTTTAGAACTGTTTTGTGTTTGTTTTCTTATATTAGGTCATGATACTGGTATTACAAGTGTGGCTTTGTAGAAACTATGATCTCATTTCTGGTTCCTGCACCTTGCTCTGTCACCTTAATTTTCTGCACTAAAATGAGAGTATGTCTTAAGGGATTCGATTTGTATACAAGAAAACGTGGTCAGCTGTAGGTTGTGATGTAAAAATAGCACTGCCTCCATTTGTCACTCTTTGCTACTGTCAGCGTCCCTACCATGCCTCAGCAGCCCAGAAGTTCTGGAGGGTCCAACTTTTCTCCCCTATACCCACATTTTTAACATTTTTGTCCAAAATCCGCTCTTCCCTCCAAGTCTGGGAGGTTTCAGATGCCCCCCCCCCCCCCCCAAACATCAATAGTCAATAATTGATTGTTTTCATTATTAAATTGTGATTTTTGTTTTATTCAGTAGCAAATGAATTTGTAAGTTGTCATTTTGGAGAGCGTTTATTTACTTTCTCAGATCACAATGCCCATTTTACTTACCTTTACTTTAAAAATACGAGTTGCCCACAACACAACTCTTATAAATACTTACAGGTAACACTTTGTAGATATATGATAGGTTCAGTCATCAGTGAAGCAGGTGGTAGATTTCACTTTACTGGTAGGGTGTGGGGTAAATGCAATCATTCTTTGGAAATTGTGTACAAAAATCATGTGACCCATCCAAGAATACTGCTTAACTGTGTGAGACACACATCAAATAGGTCTAATAGGCAATATTAAACATAAACAGAGGGGCAGCCCAAATGGTCAAAGGTTTGTTTGAGCAATGGGAGAGCGTCACTGATATGTTAAGAAACTGAACTGTCAGACTCTTGAAGATAAAGATAAACTATCCCAAGGAAGTCTACCGAGAAATTTTGAAGAATGGACTTTAAATGATGACTCTAGGAATATACACCCACCTCCAACATATCGCTTATGTAGGGATAGGTTTAGAATAATTACAGCACACACAGATGCATCCAAAAAATCTTTCTTCCCATGCTCCATACATAAATGGAATGTAAAGAAACCTTAGTAATTTGTACAGTGGGGATCTATCCTCTTACACGTGATTCATGGTAGTTTTCAGTGTATAGATCTAATGTAGACATATATAAAACATTCTTAACACAAGGCAGCTTGCTTTCTTTGGTACAGATTTTTTTAGCTTAAATCTGCATGATTTAATGATTAGCTTCTAAGAGAAATTTTACTCTTTCTTTTTTTAATTGTAAGGAAGTTGACAAAGTTTTAAATTTTATGTTTCTTTCTAAAATAAAATACAGTATTTAAGGAGGCTCTTATTTTTCATGTCGGGTTGTTTCTTTGCACTACCCCTAGATTGGCTTCTTTCCAGACACAAATGAGTGGTTTTGGGTCAATGTGTAAAGAGTACAATAACCCTAATTTGTATTCATTTTCTGTCACAAGAAATACTGTTTAGAGGTGAACCAAATACTTGATTACTTTAAGCTTATTAAATTTAATGAGGCAGTCTGCTATTAATGATTAATACAACGTATAGACCTACTCGTTAGTGAGTATTGAGTCAAATATGATGAGTAAATTATTTTCTTTCAAAAATATTCAAGTAAAATTTTTTTCCTTGAGGATTAACCGCCACTAAATACTTCCTAAAAGAAAATGGTCCATTGTAAGCTGTAATTTAAATAGTTGTGTAAATGAAACAGTTGTTATCACTAAGTGATATCATGATTATCATGATATTAGCAAAAAAGACATAGTCCTAATGGAGGGAACATATTAAACCTGTGGTCAGAGCTGAAAGTAAACTGGTCATTTGATTCTGAATGCAAGTCTTCAAAGAAAAGCTCAAAGTTACTGAAATTCCATAAGAATGATTTTACTGCCCTTAACATAGCCTCAAGGCTGCAGATCAATCTCACGTAGTGACTATAGGTGGAATCTGAAATGACTGCAGAATTGGTCACTGGCAGCACACTGATGATCCTTCCAAGTGGCAAAGTCTGAATCACAGACAGTGGTGGATGCTCCTGATCGAGTAATTTTGGATTGAATGGTTAATGAAAGGAAAACTCATTTCTGTGTTCCATCTTTCTTCCTCTGTTTGGAGTGGCTGGGCTAGGGATATCTGGAGCACTGACCTGTAAAAATATTTCTTAAAAATGCTGGTCCCCTTCCCCAAGTTTCTCCTCAGGTGGTTAACCAGTAATATGCATTCTACCATTTTGTGCTGAAAAAGGCAGCTCACTATTTCTTGGCCAAACAAATGGGTGATCATCACGACAGTCTAGGTTCTATCTCAAATCTTCAGTTGATTTATGTTAACCAGTCTGTGTGTGTCTTGTGTTGCTTGAACATTTAGTCTCTGTGTAGTCAACATTCAGCAATAGCTCATGCTTTCAAATGCTTCCCACCCTGCAAGTCCGCACTCAATTTAAAAGATGGCATCTATAGTATCCAGTGCATTCAAAGAAAGCACAGTTTCCTGCATTTAGTGCAAAACAGTGGTTTCCTGTGTGTCGCTCAGAGCACAAACCCTGTGCTTTTCACTTCTGGTCTGTGTAACAGTCGTTTCCCTGTGCCTTTTGCCACAATAAATTGTATATTTGTCCCTGTTGGCATTTGGCACCCAAGTGTGGCACTAACAAAAGAGTTGACAGTGGTGGACTGTGTGTCACTGACACATGAAAAAAAAAACAAAGGTTTGATCTGGTTTTTAAAAAGTAGAAAGCTTACTATTGTAAATGCAGGTTCAGGTATCATTGAAGGTGGATGTTAGCCAGTCATTAGATAATGGAAATCACTAAATATTATTTTCTGTCATAGCCAACATACTTGGCAGGCTCAAAAACTGTGGCCATTAAATCAGCCCACAAGTTTCACTTTTGGAATGGTCACATTGACTTTTTGCCTCTGAAAATTAGAGTGATGCGAGTGAAGAAGAAGATGAGGGCCATCACAGGGATGTCAAAGCGATCAAGGGATGACAGAGTCCACTGCAGTAGTAGCTTAGTGGGAGACCTGTGTTGATCACTTCAATGATACTGCAACGTGCAGTTCATTGGAAGTAAACTGGTGCAAGATGCGTTAAGGTGGAGAGAGAAAAAGTGAAGGGCAGTGGACACATATAAGGTGCATTTAAAAACAAATGAGATAGAGGGTGTAAAATGAAAACTACTGGAAGGATAGTAGTGCCACCGCCCACAGAAGGTGTGACAGACATTATTAGAGCACTGCACTTCCCAACTCTCCATTTGAATTGCATGGGTGTAAACCCAGTGTCAGCACATGTGTCTTGACTGTCCACTGCACTGTAGAAACTAAAATGGAAGCTTCAAAAGAAAAGCATAGACATATAGTCCATTTTCTGACAGCAGAATGAGTGAGGGGGAATGTAAATTTGTCAAAGAATGGGAGAAGTGTACAGACAGCACTGCACATCCTTCACAGTTCTGCCTCTCTATCTGAACTCTGTAACATCGGCTTCCACAAGAACTTGCCAGTCTTCAGCAATGAGGGTATCCTACTGCCAGACACAGCAGCAGTAATGAATTCTAGACTTTGCATCATAAGCTGAGGGCTCCCAGTCTCCCCACCCTGCTCGTGCTATACCTCCACTATCCTGCAGATTTCTGTTCACACACGAACTGTCCTCTGACAAATTTCCACACCCTACACTCCTCCTGGCATCAGGAAAAGCACTACACAACATTTTCTTTTCAGCTCAAGCGAGTGTGATGGACCGTAAACAAATGCATGTGCTTTCTTTTATTCCAGTTACATATGTTTTGCTGATTTTCTGTTTTTAAACAAAACACATTGTGGAAAAAGTAACTGATAGAAAAAAATATTAGGTCTGATACAGAATTAGGCGCCCCCCCCCCCCCCCCCCAAAAAAAAAAAAAAAAAAACTACGTGAACATATATAAACAAGAGTCCCACACAGTGGTTTCTGTCTGTAACTGAAGGCTAACTACAGGTATTTATTGTACAGCCTTCAACACATATTTGACAAATCAAGAAACCATTTCACAAGGGCATGAGAGATAGGTGTATGACCTCTGCAGCAGCAAGCAGGCACAACCTACTGCTACCGGGAGACTAGCTACTGTCGACCTCGTGATGTGGCACATACCACCTGTTAGGGTAGTATCAGCCTTGTTGGTATAGAGGTAATATGTAAGGCGTGTTGACAGAAATGCAAAAAAACTGTCACATAGAAAATCTATCTTATGCCTAACTGGAATACCAGGAAAGGCAACTGCTCAAAGAGTTGTCAGACATAGCAGTCATTTGTCCCTGTCGTTTCCAGTATTTGTGATGAGAAAGGATAAAGGTAGTCAAATAAGCAGTCAGTCAAGGGGAGAGTGCCAATTCAGACTGAACAACTACCATTTACTATCAGGAGGATTGTAACAGTGTGATTAGTGTTGTACGAGGATAAATACAAGGAATACCCCACTGCCCAGCAGACTAACTTACCTGGCGGATGAAGCCGATAACTCCCTGCACACCTTGGTTGTCAGGCCAGGGCTCACCCACGTGGCAGCCCAAACCCCAGTGCTCAATGAAGGCCACTGATACGCTAGTTGTTTTGGCTCCTGTCAGGAAAATAGCAAGAAACCAGTGTCAGGAGAGCCATCAGCAAGAAACCAGTGTCAGGAGAGCCATCTAAGCTTAATTTTAAGTTTCCAGGTGGGGTGAAAAAAAGGTTAACCACAACAACAGAACCATGATATACTATCTATATTAATGTACAAAGAAAAGAAGTCATTTTGACATAGCAACTACCCTTTTCATAATACTGTCATTATCCTATTCTGGAATTTCTGTTGTTTAATAGATTTTAACATAATCACCCCAGGGCCTAAGCCTGCACATAATGGGGTGGATCGGTACTCTATGATCTGTGTGACGTAGGTGAGCAATCAATGGAAAAATCCAATCTTCGTACTGTCCTCACCCATCCACCTCACTCCCTGTTCCCATTCCAGCACTGCACAACCATTATTTCACTTCCACACCCAGTCTTTTAATTTATTTTTATTTTTTTTCTCTCCTTTCTGCTACTTAACCCTCCACCCTCCACACCTTCTCTCCTGCCCTCCGTCTAAACTGCAACACTTCACTGTCCACCACTCCCACCATACTATCCCTCCCCCTCCCCACCCCAGCCCCTCCTCCTTACCCCCACCCAGTTGCCACTCCCATCATGCACTGGTGCTGCTGCTCGCAGTGTAGTTTCAGCTCTCTGAGACTGCAGATGTATGTGCAAGTTGCGCTTGTGTGTGTGTGTGTGTGTGTGTGTGTGTGTGTGTGTGTGTGTGTGTGTGTGTGTCCACTGCTGACAAAGGCCTTAATGGCCAAAAGCAATGAGAGAGATCTAACTGGTTAGCAACATGTGAAGAAGATTGACCGATTCCAAGCTGTAGAAAGATATTAATCTTGGCGTCAATGAATATGGAAGAGTTCTTCTCCAAACAGTGATACCTCACTGACAGTAAAGGCAGAGAGCATCACAGTACAGTGGATGTAGCTGAGCAGGCAACACACTATGAGAAACACAATCCATATCACATCTGACTTGCAAAAAGAAGCTATGTGGTCAGTGTCTGTCGGTTCATGGCCATTGCAAAAATCAGTCATGTGCTGTCAAAGTGTTTGCCTATAGGAGGCATCTGTTCTCATAATGTGTCACCTGTTAAAACCAATTTGGTGATTCAATCACAGATGTATCATCTCACAAAGGCATTAACACCCTCTGATAAGTTACTTTTGACAAAAGTGATTGTGAACACCAAAAGGAGAAGTACTCCAGGAGGCAAACAATCCATCACGGGAAACAGTGATGCAATTTGACCCCCTGATTGTGCAGAGCCTAGAACATCATGTCAAGAAGAATAGAGACTTCCTAGAACTTCTCCAGTAAGGCCTTAGAAGAAATATCTGCTTGTCAGATTGGACAACACTGAAATAAAGACTGGGAAACATAAACAATAGACAGATATTAAACAGAGGCAACATACACACACTAGCACTTCAGGAAACCAGGCACAGACATGAGAATTCACTTGGATGATAAGAATAATTTTACTGTCATCAGGCCTTTACTGTAATAGACAATTTTTTATACATATAACGTAATCATCACGTTAGCAAATGGAACTGTTTGGCCATGTCAGTTGTTAGCTTGCAATTCCACGTTGCAGTCAACAAAATTCTTTAACTCATAGAAGGGGTTGGCAACAAGCCATTTATTTAATGTTTTCCTCAATTCACACTCTGAAAAGTCTTGTACCCTCTGCGAAAGGTTATTAAGTAGTTTGTGGCCAACTATCTCATAGCTATTGATTGACTTTGATAATCTATGGTATGACAAATGTACGGCATTGTTATTTCTTGTGTTGTGACCATAAATATTATTTCTACATTTTACTTCATGTTGATTATTTTTCATGTACGTTAACACTTGATATATATACAGGTTTATTACAGTTAATATTTTACCTTCAGAGAACAAAGGCTTACAATGTGCTTTATGCTGAGAACATGTAATGACTCTGATTGCTTTCTTCAGCAGAAGTAACGCGTTTTGAACATGGCTTGAGTTTCCCCAGGGAATAAGTCCATAAGACATGGTACTTTGAAAAAGTGTAAAATAAGATTTTTTACCATAAGCTTCTGGTACACATTTCATAAGACATCTTAATAAGTAAATTACTATGGTTGATTTAACACTAATGTATTTTGTGTGTTGCTTCCACGACAATATGTCACCTAGGTATACCCCCAAGAACTTTATGTAACAAGGATCATTAAAAGGAATTTTGTCCTTTAGACTAAATACCAGTTTTTGGTTTTGTTCTCATTCAGGACGAACCCATTTGAGCTGAACCATTATGATGTTTGGGCAAGTGTATTATCAGCAGAATCTTTTAACTAATTTAGATCATTGTTGTAGTTTAGGAAAGTAGTGTCATCTGCAAATAGCACTGTTCTGGGACTTACAAAGGAGGGTAGGTCATTGATCATTACCAAAAACAAAGATGGTCGCAATATAGATCCCTGCGGAACTCCCACCTTAGTTTGTTTCTCGATAGACTTTTCTGTGCCAATACATACTACTTGTCTATGATTTTCGAGATAAGACTTTAGCAGTTCTAGGCTGTTCTCCCTGATGCCATAAAAATGGAGTTTCTGTAGAAGTGTGTCATGTCCTACACAGTGAAATGCTTTACTCAGGTCACAGAAAGTGGCCTGAGCAAATCCCTTCTCCTCAAACCCTTGAAGAACATATTTAATTATTGTGTCTGTTGCATCTACTGTTGATGATTTTTTTATAAATCCATATTTTGCTACATTAAATATTCCAAGTTTTTCAAAATGAGCAATAAATGTTTTATTCTATTATTTTGGCCACAATTGGAAATTCTGATATTGGTCCGAAACTTGCAGGATTATGTCTGTCATGCTTTTTGTACACAGGAACCACCCTAAATTATTTCAGCTCCTCTGGAAAGTATCCCTCTGATAAACATTTATTTATGCAGTGAGTCAATGGATAAACAACGGAGT
This sequence comes from Schistocerca serialis cubense, assembly GCF_023864345.2. Classification (NCBI taxonomy): domain Eukaryota; kingdom Metazoa; phylum Arthropoda; class Insecta; order Orthoptera; family Acrididae; genus Schistocerca; species Schistocerca serialis. Next base: position 92,369 of record NW_026048484.1, read on the forward strand.
CAATGAATTTTCAGCAAATTGCAAGACATGTCATAAATATCAGCACCAACTGATGACTTAAAATTGAGAAAGTGAGAATATTATTGTAGGGCATCCCATGATAATTTGTTTTTGAGGGTTTTGATGGACTGTTATCAAGTTATTTGATGTCACTGCTTACTTCAATAGCTTTAATAAAATAATCATTAAACTCTTGTGGAGAGATACGGATTTTGATCTTATGTGATTCTTTGGCACCACTATTCATCAGATTCCAAGCAGCTCAGCATTTATTATTAGAAGTCTCAAGGTACTTTTTTGCTTCAATAACTGCTTTTTTTATAATCATTTCTCCATCTTACATACAGAGATTTATTATTATTGTATATATCTAATAGCATCATTACATGATTTTTCACACCACACAGCATTTTAGTGCACCAAGATTTTTCATTTTTGGTACCTTTTTACAACCTCTGTCTGTTACTTCACATTTCCTAATAGAAATACCATCATTAAATATTTGCAGAAATAAGTTAAAGAAACATTCAAAATTTATCTTATCTGCCACATTATTTGATAAACAAAGATTACCATCATTTCCCTGGCAGAACTGATTTGTATCTGCAAGGGTTTTCCTGAACTTGTCAATTTTTCCATTGTCATTGGCATAGTGATCATTCTTGAATTTGCCAGGTCACCACTAGGATTGACCAGGCTGGTCCTGTTGGCATATATTAGGGACACTGATTTGTGGTCAGGAAAGAGAGACATTGTTACACCACACTGGCCTTGGGTGCATTTAAAATTAACAAATATATTGTCTAAACATGCTTGTTCCCTAGTAGGTTTATAGTTAACACACTGTAGATTAAACTGTCATAGTTGGTTTCTCAATTCACTAACACTGCCCTTGTCAGTTGATATGTCAAAACCAGAATTAAGATCACCACCTATTATAATGTCATAGTTGGTAAATTGCTTCTCAGTGAGTGCACATAAAATGATGTCCTATTTTTCTAAGGAGACACTACTAATGCCATTGGGAGACCTGTAAAATGTTACTACTATTAGCTTCATACCACTTATGACTATACCAGAAGCTTCAAAATTCAGTTCTTCACATAAATAATTTAGATCCAAGTTACCTATCTGAGACCTATAGTGTTTATAACAGGAAACTCACCATAAAGAACAAATTTTACACACCCCATGGAAGCAAATGTCCTTACTCTCATTTAAATCAGCAAATAATGGCTATGCAATCATAAATGCACACCCGTCTACCAACAATGACAACCAAACGTATAGGAAAGTCTAACAATGAAGCCCCAAAAGGCCCAAAGCACCACATGAAAGTACTCATAGGTGACTTCAATGCACAAATCATTATAGAAGAGAAAAAGGTAATAGGAGGACATTTTGCCACACACAGATGCACAGACAAGAACACGGGAAGTCTCATTAACTTCTGCAGACAATTTGATTGTCTAATGTCAAACTTTCCAAAAATTGAAAAACAAAGATTTTTAAATGTTTAATATCAAAGCTGCTGTTTATTTACTGCCTGACTAGTTTCAAGCTTTACACATTTTCACAAGCCACATAATTGCATTTAGGAAATGGTTGATGTGGAAAGTAGTATTTACGTCACACTTTAATGTCTCTCATATCTTCAGTATACCATATGATGCAATACAGATGACGGTGATATTTTACAAACAATGGAAAATTTTTTGGTACCGTATTGAATTTACACTGCGTGACACACTGGTTTATTTATCAAGGAATTACTGCAAATTTCAAAATTCAGATGTCCGGTTATACTCAATACACTATTCAGAGTCCTTCGGGCACCCATTGACAGCATGAAAAATGACACTGTTTATGCAATTAAAGTGATCCTGACACATATATTGACTTTTCAGACACTCGCACTTGCACTCACCATACTGCACCTGTACACACACAGGAGAGAGAGAGAGAGAGAGAGAGAGAGAGAGAGAGAGAGAGAGAGAGAGAGAGAGAGAGAGAGAGAGAGAGAGAGAGAGAGAGAGAGAGAGAGATACTGCACCTGTACTAAACAGGGCTTCCATTGGATTATTCATCCATACAGAGATTTCACTTTTACAGTTAATGATATTGCCTTGCACATATGCAGTGTAGGAATTGTCTACACCAAACAATTGGAGAGAGAAATGAAGGAATGAGAGACAGAGGCAGGAAGAGAATTGGAATGATGGACAACATTTGAAGAAGATGAGCAAACAAACAGATGAAGAGAGATGCTCAAATAGGCCAGACAGTTGAAATCTGTCATCAGACAGATACAGTATTATTACATGAACAGGTGAACCAGTCCTCTGCAAACAAGCTTTCAGTGGTGGTTCAGGGTTAGCTCTTCAGTATTTTGGCATAAGGGGTCTGCCCTCTCCAGCAGATCATTTCAGAGTTATTGCATTCTGTTTGCTTCCTCAGCAAATTAGCACAGTATTTGTATTGCACTAAAAGTATCACCACAATGTTGCCAACATCAAAGATGTGCACTGAGTGCTTTGTTTGGCAATGAATTTGTTTCATCTATTAACAGTACTTTCTGGTGGCAATGTAATGCCCACCTCACTCTTCAGCCTCAGGCTCACATTCAGTGCTGCACTGTTCTGTCTCAGATTTATTTTTGTAGCAATATTAGACATACATGAACAGTGACACACACACAGAAGTACCAATACATCTGCTGATGAAAAGTTGACCAACTTACAACTTGTATATGCTTCCAACAAATACAGGAGAGGGGCATGAAGAAAATATGGCAAGACGTTTCTGCAGCAATGGCTGTTATACCACTGTTTTGTCTTCAAGTTGCAGCATTAATCTTAGTTTTATTTGTATGTTGCACATTTGGATGCTTATGTATTATGGACTTTTTCCTTGTAGTGAAGGTCTCTTTACTGAAACAAAGGTTATATGGGTAAGAAACTGGATAAATTATAATATCATTAATACCGTGTAACAGGCTGCTAGAGACAGTGTGTCTGTTATACCAAAACACTCAGACAGTACCCCTGAACAACCTCAAAGTTTGTTGGAGCTCTGGTTCACCCTACAGAATTTCCCCAACTCTGAACATTTTGGGGCAACTGTTTTGCTTTAACTTAATTACTTCAGGAGATATCGTTTTTTGAATACATATCAAATTCACTGCTGACCAAAAATGCACTGGTTGAAGTTGAAGCCTAAGAACCAACAACCTTGCCTGTTTTATGGACCTGCTGTTCCTTTTTCAGAAAAATTATATACCATAAATTTCTGTAGTTCAAAAGTTACTAATTAGGATATGATTTCAAGATAACCCACTTTAGTACCATCATGTTTTTTTAAAATCTGTGTTGATAAAGTTGTACCCCGAAATTTTCTGAACACGATGATGATACTCCTTTTGAATATTTAGGATTTGAAGGGATTTATTCAATGTTTTTGAACTATTTTTTTAAATGTGAATGGTGACTATGGGAATCCAGTGAAGTTTTGACAAAAGTGAAGTTAAGGTATCAAATATGTAAGGCTCAAATATTTGTAGAACACAGATACAAATCATTGGAACATTTGTCCTAAAACCTGGTCTGGTTATCTTTATGATATTCTATTTTTTTACGATTGATTAATGTATCATTTTCTTATTATCAATACAAACCATGGAGATATGGCTTACTATCTGATGGAGAGGCTACCGACAGTCAGAATTGACAGCAGACTAGGCTGATTACCAGTGTATTGAGGAGGTCATGAACTGCCTAAATTGTAAGAGTGAAATGATATGTGAAACTTGTGGAGAGTGTCTGGCAGGAATGCTTCCATTCCTTGATATCCAGGTACTGCATTTTGGCAATGATGTTGCCATTTGTGTCCTCACTGCTGTCGTCATCTGTGGCTGCAGCTTCCAGCTGTGCCCACATGCTGCATTAGTCCTGCAGGGGCCCACACTGCACCCTCACATTCTCTTTCATTGACAATTAAATGAAATAAATGAGTTCAGAAAAGCTACTGCATATAGAAATACAACTGTAAGAAAGGACAACAGGAGGAGGAGTCAAGTGGAAGACAATGGACAAGTGATGAGGTGGTATGAAAGGATGGCAGGGGTGCTGAAGGTCACGAAGGGAGGCTATGTGACCAGTGAAGTGTTGTGTCTGTAAACACAACTTTAAATCAGTTTTAATATAAATGCTTAAGTTATTGTTAATAATAAAAGTGACAACTATGTTTCTGCACAGTCACTTAACAACTCGACTATTAATTACAAATTACCCAAGTGTAGGCATTTTTTCCACTCAGTGCAGGCAAAAGTCAACGATGTACCCAGGAAGCCACAAACAGCATTTCCCTTGGAAAATTTACATAAGAAGTGATGCAATAGATGTTTCTCTTGTTTTTATTTTATTACTTCTGTCTTACTTTCTTCCTACCTACTAAAATTTTCTTTCTATGTAGCTATTATTATGATTTACTGGATCATTTAATATTTTAATAGTGAATCATTAGGGAATTACTTGGAAAAGTAGACTATTATACAAAGAATTTTACACATCTTGAGGTACTGCAATAACTTCTTTGTCGCACAGGGGAGCCTTTATGTTGGTAATAAGAAAATAGTTATTAATCAAGTTAAATAGTCTCCCTCACATGCACACACTAATGCATGTATGTGAAATGTTTCTTGGTGACATTCGATTCATTACTCTATTTGCAGCATTTTTGTAGGTTAATTCTTCGAACAACTTGCAATATATTTATCAGTCACCATATTTCTTGTGCTGAAAGGGTTGTGCTAATTTCCGACCCTTTAACTGTGGCTCAGTTCTTCTTAGTTGACTACTCTTCCTTTTGATCAAAAGGTGCTGAAAGATATTTTTGATGTTCATTGTATCCACTGGAATAACACACTGAGATAATGTTAAAACTATGTATTGCCTGTAACACAAATTCTAGGTGATGAACGATCGACTACATATACATGTAATCCAGTTGGAGGAGAATGAATGTCTATCTGAGTCCGTATTTGTACAAAAATGTATTTCGACACCATTCGTTTTCTGGTGAGCATTTCTTCAATGTCACGGATGTAACATTTTCTCTGTGCTCTTCACCCAGAGCATCACAGAGAAGATGACTCCACAGAGTGGGTAGAAGCGCCCTTTAGTGACCTGCCTCACCGACAGCATGGGATTGGTACCACTCTGATCTGCACAGACCATGAAACACCTCCCATAAGTGTGGTGTTTCCCCCTTGCTAACTGCCTTAACTTGCAAACATATTTCATCAACCAACAGAGAGGAGAGAAGTGGGCCACTTCATTCCCAGAACGACACATCACACTGCACCAACATGGACACACTCACACTCAAGTTTCTCCAGGCAAAGCTCCTCATTGATCACAATATTCCATACAGCTACCATATGGATAAACTACGTACAAGAACCCAGAAGAAACAGTAAAAATGGAACACCAAGATTGAAGTGCTCCAGTTAAATTTTCTGACTGCCTTTAATATGCTAAAGCGAGGTCAGTTTCTTTTGACAGGTCGTGCGGTAGGATGCTCACTTGCCAGGTTAAACTCCCACACAATGCAAATTTGTGAATGGAGGGAACCTGTCCTACTCACAGTCCTGTGAACTTATAAAACATACAGAGGAAAAAGTCAGTGGGTGATTTTTGTTTTCTTTTCTTTTTTTTTTTTTTTGTTTTTGTTTTTTTTGGACGCAAAAAACAACTGGGGTCAAACATGCCAAAATCAAAACTATAGAACACAAATAAAGAGATGAGTTTAATGACGGATGACAGTGGTAGTGCCACTTAGCAAATGACAATGGCTAAGAAGGCAGTGCCCAGTATGCAGCCGAGTTAAAATAATTTCCACTCAGCGGGAGGGCCAAGAGGAGTTTGTCCAAGGCACTGGGAGAGGCTTAATAAGCCAAAGCTTATTCTCATGAAGGAAGGAGCATTGGCGGTGCCAAAGGGAAACCACCTCCTGACAGACGGCAATGCAGAGATCATCGGAAGAAATGTAGGTACAGGCGGGCTGAGGTACGAGGACTGCAGCCTTGGCAGCAGCGTCAGCAGCCTCATATCCTGGCAGACTGTCATCACCAGGGACACACAGAAACATCACACTGGCTCCACCAACAGTGAGCAGTTGACAATTTTCCTTGACCTGCTGCACTAAGGAATGAGCAGTGTACAGCGGACATAGACTTTGGAAGGCACTGAGTGAGCCTGAGAACAGGACACAATTGGAAATGCTGTGTTACCGGATGTACTTTCTGGCCTGATACAAGACAAATGCTCAGCTGTAAATACTGAGGATATCAAAAAACACAGGTGCCAATGAGGAAGGCACACGTGACCCCGTGGTCAGTCTGAGAGCCGTAGTGTATACAAAGGTACTGTTGCGAAGTTCCATGTGCAGGTCGTAACTTGGAGGCAATAGACCAAGGCTGGAGTAGTGTCCTTAGAAAGCAAATGAAGGCCAAGGTTAACATTGGCCGCTTTGCGAAGAGAAGGTGGTGAAGGGATCACACCCACTGGGAAAGTTTCAGGTAGTGTGAAGCTAAGCCATCGTATCAAATGGCGAGAGTGGACTCCAGGAGGTAACAGAGAAGTGGGACAAGCCCCATACTGACAATCAAAGGAATCACTGAAGAAGGAGGCATAAAGGGGTGGCCATGCATGGCAGACAAATGGCATGCATACCTGCTGAGGAGAAAGTCACGGCAGTCAGATAGTGGTAGTTCAGCAGCTTCAGCATACAGACACTCAACCGAGCTGGTGTAAAAAGCACCCATGGCCAAATGGATGCCATTATGGTGGATAGTTTTGAGATGGCATAAGAAGGATGGGTGTGCAGACACATAAACAAAGCACCCATAGTCAAGTTTCGAATGGACAAGGGACCGGTACAAACTGAGGTGGTGGTTTGATCGGCACCCTAGGAAGAAAATTGAGGACATGTAGGAGACTGAGGGACCGTGTACAGTGGTCTGCCAGGTAAGACACATGGAGGACCAAGAGTGTTTCCTATCGAGCATGAGCTCCAGAAATTTTGTAGTTTCAACGAACAGAAGGGCAACAGGCCCAAGAGGTAGAGATGGCGGGAAAAACCATTTGCACTGCCAGAAATTCATACAAATGGTTTTGTCAATGCTCCAGGAGTAAAGATGATCAAGACAGCGCTGAAGACCCCACTCAGTGAGACAGGTCCATGGAAAAAAGCTATAGATGGCAAAATCGTCAACAAAAAAGAGAGCTGAAATAGCCTGGTGGGAGATAAGGTTAATGGCAATAGCAAACAGGACAACTCTCAGGACGGGTCCCTGAGGCACACCATTTTCCTGGATAAGGGTGTCCAAAAAGGTAGAACTCAAATGCACCTTGAAAACTCAGTCTTGGAAAAATCCCCAAAGAAAACAGGGCAGGCACAAACAGAAGCACCACGTGTAAAGAGTACGGAGGATACCAGTTCTCTGGCAGGTGTGTCTTAGGCCTTCCCCAAATTGAAAAACACGGCCACAGTCTGGGATTGCTGCAGAAAACCATTCATGACATGGGTGGACAGAATAACAAGATGGTCAACTGCAGAACGCTGTGCCCGAAACCCACACTGTGCATTAGTTAGTAAATGGCGAGACTCGAGCCACCACACCAGCTGTGCATGAATTGTATGTTCCATCACATTGCAAACGCAGCTGGTAAGAGATGGGGTGGTAGATAGTGGAGGGTTTTTGTGCTTACCAGGCTTGGGCATAGGTACAGGTATGATGATGGCTTCATGCCAGCATCCATGAAATGTGCCCTCTACCCAGATGTGGTTGTACATGTTAAGCAGAAAGTGCTTGTCCACAAGAGAAAGGTGCTGCAACATCTGAACATGGATGGCATGTGACCCTGGGCAGAGGATCAGGATGAGCTGAGAGCATGATCCAGCTCCCTAATATGAATGGTGGCATTGTAGCACTCACGATTTGGAGGAGAGAAAGGTATCGCCTGAGGCGCCTCCGCATGTTTTCGATGGAGGAAGGCTGGATGATAGTGGGAAGAGCTCGAAACTTCCGCAAAATAGCGGCCCAAGGTGTTGGAGATATCAATAGGGTCCACAATACCATCGTCTGCGACAGTCAGGCGGGAAATTGGGGAATAGATCTTGGTTCCAGAGAGTCATTATAGGTTGGCCCACACACGACAGAGGAAGGTGTCCGTTTGTTTTGGTTTTAGGGCGCAAAACTGCTATGGTCATTAGCGCCCGGTCCGTGACTTAGGAAACAATAAAAACCGAAAATGGAAACAAGCAGAAATGGGAACGAAACTCAAAAAATTGGAGAAACTAAAAGCAGAAGGAAGGCTTAAAAATCCACTACAGAAAGGGGTTGGTGGTCCCCAAAAAAAGCTTCAAATGACTGACGTTATTACACTGTCACTAATAAACTCGAGAACGCGATCGGCCGAGCGCGTGTCATCTGCTAAAATTGACGATATATCAGGCGACAGCTGTAGACGGGCGCGTAACGGAGTAAAATAGGGGCACTCAATTAAAAGGTGTCTGTCTTACCGTCCACAGCTGAGAGCAGTGGGGACAGAGTGGGGGAGGATCGCCGCTTAAAAGATGTCGATGGCTAAAAAGACAGTGCCCTATCTGGAGTCTAGTTAAAATTACCTCCTCCCGACGACGCGTTCTGGAAGAAGAGGTAAAAGCATAAGGAAGAACTTTCACGACCCACAATTTATTATGGGGAAGTGTCGACCAATGTGCATGCCGTAAAAGAAGAAGTCGACGACATAAAACACTCCGTAGATCAGCGAAGGGAAGCGACTGAATAGCTGGCCAAAGAAGCGAGACTGCAGCCTTGGCCGCTATATCGGCCGCCTCATTTCCACAGATACCAACGTGTCCCAGGAAGCAGAGGAACGCCACCGAGACGCCCCCCAGGTGGAGCAAGCGCAGATAGTCCTGAATCCGGTGGACCAGAGGGTGGACAGGGTAAAGAGCATGGAGACTGAGGAGAGAGCTGAGAGAATCTGAGCAGATAACATACTGTATCCGCTGGTGGCGGCGGATGTAGTGGACAGCCTGGAGAAGAGCGTAAAGCTCTGCAGTATAAACCGAACACTGGTCGGGAAGCCGAAATTGATTTGGGGTGTCGCCAACAATATAGGCACTCCCTACACCTAACGATGTTTTCGAGCCATCAGTGTAAATAAATGTGGCTTCCTTCATTTGTGTACAGAGAGCAGCAAATGTCCCACGATAAACAAGTGAAGGGGTACCATCCTTGGGAAATTGACAAACGTCACGGAGCAGGCAGATCTGGGGACGGAGCCAAGGCGGTGCTGTACCCCAAGTTGTCAAGAAGGTTTTAGGAAAGCGAAAGGAAAGAGAATGGAGCAGTTGACGGAAGCGGACTCCCGGTGGTAGTAGGGAGGAGGGCGGCCTGCATACCCTACATCCAAGGAGGCGTCGAAAAACATGTCATGGGGTGGATTAGCAGGCATGGAAGACAGATGGTTAGCATACTGACTCAGAAGGACTGCTCGCCGATTGGACAGCGGAGGTTCAGCAGTCTCAGCATAAAGGCTTTCCACAGGGCTGGTGTAAAAAGCTCCAGACACTAAACGTAATCCACGGTGGTGGATAGAGTCGAGATGACGAAGAATAGACGGCCGAGCAGAGAAGTAAACTATGCTTCCATAGTCCAATTTCGAGCGCACTAAGGCGCGGTAGAGGCGGAGAAGGACCACTCGGTCCGCTCCCCAGGAGGTACCATTCAGGACACGGAGGGTGTTGAGGGATTACAGACAGCGAGCCGAAAGATAGGAAACGTGGGAGCACCAGCACAGTTTTCTGTCAAACATAAGACCCCAGAATTTAGCGACGTCCGAAAACGGAAGGTTGACAGCTCATAGATGTAAGGAGGGTGGAAGAAACTCCGTACGACACCAAAAATTAACACAAACGGTCTTATTGGAAGAAAAATGGAAGCCTGTTTCGATGCTCCATGAGTGGAGGCGATCGAGACATCCTTGAAGTCGTCGTTCAAGAAGGCTGGTCCGTTGAGAGCTGTAGTAGATTGGAAAATCTCACACAAAGAGGGAGCCAGAGACATCGGGAAGGAGACAGTCCATAATTGGATTTATGGCAATGGCAAACAGTTCAACACTTAGCACGGAGCCCTGGGGTACCCCGTTTTCTTGGGAGAAAGTACGGGAGAGAGTAGTGTTCAACCGCACTCTAAATGTGCGCTCTGCCATAAATTCGCGAAGAAATAGTGGCAGCCGACCTCGAAAGCCCCAAGAGAACAGTGTGCGGAGGATGCCTGTCCTCCAACAGGTATCGTATGCTCTCTGCAGATCAAAAAATATTGCTACTGTTTGGCGTTTCCGGAGAAAATTGTTCATGAAATAAGTGGAGAGAGAAACAAGATGGTTAACTGCAGAACGATGCTTTCGGAAACCGCGTTGGGCAGGTGTTAAAAGACTGTGAGGCTCCAGGCACCAAGCTAAGCGGCAATTCACCATACGCTCTAAAACCTTACATACACTACTCGTGAGAGAAATGGGGCGATAGCTGGAGGGGAGATGTTTGTCCTTTCCAGGTTTCGGAACAGGAACGACGATAGCTTCCTGCCATCGTCTGGGAAAAGTACTGTCGGTCCAAATTCGATTATAAATGACGCAGACTATGGGTTGATAAATGCAGCAACATTTGGATGTGGATACCATCCGGTCCTGGGGCGGAGGAGCGAGAAGAAGTGAGTGCATGTTGGAGTTCCCGCATGGAGAAAACAGTATTATAGCTTTCGCGATTTTGAGAGAAGAAAGCAAGAGGCTGCACTTCCGCTGCACGTTTCTTCGGGAGGAACGCTGGCGGGACCCAAGGAGTTAGAAATTGCGAAGGGGTCAACTAACCTATCACGCGCGACAGTGAGCCCAGAGACCGAGGAGAAACAAGGCGCGCCAGATAACCGTCGAATTCGACTCCAAACTTCCGAGGAGGGAGTGAAGCTGTTAAATGAGCTGGTAAAGAATTTCCAGCTTGCCTTCTTGCTATTGCGGATGATGCGACGGCATCGCGCACGGAACTGCTTATAGCGGATACAGTTGGTCAAAGTAGGACGGTGGCGGAAAATGCGAAGAGCACGTCGCCGCTCACGTACTGCGTCATGGCATGACCCGTTCCACCAAGGAACTGGGGGGCGCCGGGGCAATGCGGAGTGTCGTGGTATTGAACGTTCCGCAGCTGTAAGAATAACGTCGGTAATATGTGTGACCTCATCGTCGACGGTAGGAAAGTGACGGTCATCGAATGTCGCTAGAGACGAAAAAAAGTGTCCAATCGGCTTGGGCAAACTTCCAGCGTCGCAGGCGCATATATGGCAGTTGAGGCTGCAGTTTAAGGTCACATCGAAAGTGATCACTCGAGTGTGTATCATCAAGGGCGAACCATTCGAAGCGCTGAGCTAGCGGAACAGTACCGACCGAAAGGTCCAAATGAGATAAATTTGTCTTGGAGGCAGACAAAAATGTAGGGACCCCAGTGTTGAGGCAAACTAGATCCGCTTGGTGGAAGACGTCTAGCAATAGTGAGCTACGTGGACAAGGATGTGGAGATTCCCAAAGTGGGTGGTGGGCATTGAAGTCCCCAACCAGCAAATAAGGTGGTGGAAGCTGACCAAGAAGATGAAGGAGATCAGCTCGTGCCATTGGTGTGGATGATGGAATGTATACAGTACAAAGAGAAAAGGTATATTCAGAAAGGGAAAGACGAACAGCGACATCTTGGAAGGAGGTGGTTAAGGGGATTGGGTGATAATGGAGAGTATCATGGAGAAGAATCATGAGTCCACCATGGGCTGGGGTGCCTTCAACAGAGGGGAGATCAAATGGGACAGACTGAAAATATGGTAGAACAAAGCGGTCATGGGGACGCAGCTTTGTTTCCTGAAGACAGAAGATGACTGGCGTGTAGGATCGTAAGAGGGTCGACAATTCATCCCGATTGGCTCGAATGCCGTGGATATTCCAGTGGATAATGGACATAGGGTAAACAGAAAATGGAGGGATGTGACGAAGGTTGCCGTCTACTCAACGACTGCTCAGAGCTTCTGACCGACAGCATGGAATGGCATTCAGCCGAAGGCAGAAGATCCTGATCCATAGGTTGTTCAGGAGCAGCTCCTGCCACCAGCGATCGGCCGGTTGATCGGGTGCCAGCACTGCGCCTCGGCGACACAGAAGACGGCCGAGGGCGATTACGGCCAGGTGGTGCTGTAGATGGGACCCACCATGGCTGAGAAGGAGATGAACTGGGTTTCTTATTATCCTACTTGGAAATATAATGTTTAGATGAAGGAGGAACCGATGGTTGTGGAGTTGGGGTACATAAAAAATCTTCACGAGTATGCTCTTTTTTCGAAGTCTTGGGGTCTGAGTTGTGGGCTCGAGATTTAGCAGAACCCGATAAAGGCTGAGCCATAGAGTGGGCAGGCGAAAGTGGTGAGGTTGAACGGGCGATCTTTGCGCTGGCCGTTCTGACGACGGTGGTACTAAAGGCGAGATCGCAAGTCGGCGTGGCCGCCTCCTTTGTTGGCTGAGGAGAAGCAAGGACAGTGCTGTATTTTCCTGTCGGAGGCATGGCTGGCTGTCGACTGCCGAATAATTTTCGAGCAGCAAAGGTCGACATCTTTTCCTTCACTCTTCTTTCCTGGATGAGCTTTTCGTCTTTAAAAATGGGGCAATCTCGAGAGGAAGCAGCGTGGTCACCCATACAGTTGATGCAGCGAGGGGATGGAGGTGGACAAGCGCCCTCATGGGCATCCTTGCCACACGTAACACATTTGGCCGGATTGGAACAGGACTGGCTGGTGTGATTGAACCGCTGACACTGATAGCAACGCGTAGGGTTTGGAACGTAAGGGCGTACAGAAATTATCTCATAGCCTGCTTTGATTTTCGATGGGAGTTGAACTTTGTCAAATGTCAAGAAGACAGTACTGGTTGGAATGATGTTCGTGTCAACCCTTTTCATAACACTATGTACAGCCGTTACGCCCTGGTCAGAAAGGTAGTGCTGAATTTCTTCGTCAGACAATCCATCAAGGGATAAAGTGTGGTGCACTTCAACCCGGACAGGGAAGGTGTGGAGCAGTGAAGTACGCAGCAATTTTTGTGCCTGGAGGGCAGCGACTGTTTCTAACAACAAGGTGCCATTCCGTAATCTGGAACAAGACTTTACAGGACCTGCAATTGCGTCGACACCTTTCTGAATAATGAAAGGGTTGACCATGGAGAAGTCGTGACCTTCGTCAGACCGAGAAACAACAAGGAACTGTGGCAACGATGGAAGAACTGTCTGTGGCTGAGACTCAGTGAACTTACGGTTGTGGGCGGACATAGTGGAAGGTGAGGAAACCATTGCGGAAGAATCCCCCATGATTACCAGCGTCTCCAATGGCGCGCTCCTCCCCTGTGGGGGCCCTCTCTGCGGGCACTCCCACCTTAGGTGATTGTTCACACCTCAGGTCACACCTCCCGACAAACGGACGGAGGGACCAATCGGCACTTTCGGAAGGTATCAGCTCGGGTAATCACACCTCCCTGGGCTTGGCCGTTACCAGGGGGTTCGTAGGTGTCCTACCTGTCTACCCAGGGTGGGGAGTTACGCGTTACCTTGTCACCGGCTACGCATGGAAATGCGTGGGTCGGCCTTCAGACATGCACAGGGAGGGAAAAGGAGAAAGGGAAGGGAAAGAAGAGGGGTCTCAAACGCCGCAGCAGAGAAAAGGGCAAAGAGAAGAGGTAAGGAAAAGAGAAGGACGAAGACTTGCAAGCGGAGAAAGCAAAGAATTTGTTACTGTTTCGAGCGTCCGTCTCCGGACGTAGGCACAAACCATACTCCCAGAGGGGGAGAAAGGGAAGGAAAGAGGCAGTGGTGAGAGGGGGGTAGCGGAGATGGGGGATTGGGAAGGATGCGGAAAGGGGAGGTATGCAGCCCGGAAAGGAAGGAACGCCACATTAGCTCGGGGTCCCGTGCTCGCTACGCACGTATCCACAAAAGAGTTGTGGACCCCCTGGGGGGGAGAGGAAGGTGTAGAAGTGTTAAAAGAACTAGTGCATGAAATCCAGCCAGCTCTTTTGCTACCCCAAAGACTGTGATAATACTTTGCGTGCATCTGTTCATAATGAACGCAGTTTACCAGCATAGGGTGGTGGTTAAAAAAGCGGAGAGCATGTCTACATGCATGAATTGCATCGCAGCATGCCTCAGTCCACCAAGGGACTGGGACATGAAGTGGTATAGAGTAAGTGTGAGGTATGGAACGTTCTACAGCTGGGGAAATCTTGTTCTTAATAGGTCGCCAGGGAGGAGTAAAGCTGCCTGTCAGCCTTAGGAAGCTGCCATTTAGGGGTGCACACTGATGGTGTAGGAGTCAGCAAATGGATAGCACATGGGAAATGGTCACTCGAGTAGGTGTCAGAAAGATCGGAGCATTCAAGGTGATGGGCAAGATGGGCAGTGCAGAAAGATAGGTCCAAATAGGAATTGGTGTGTGAGGAGTCTGAGAGGAAAGTGGGTGCTCCGGCGTTAAGGCAGAAGAGGTTAAATTGGTCAAGAAGGTCAGCCAAGAGGGCTCCTCTCTGACAGGTCCTGGGAGAACCCCAAAGGGGATGATGCACATTAAAGTCACCGAGTAGCAAAAATGGGGGAGGTAGCTGTCCAGTAAGCTGAAGGATGTCTGCCCTGGTGACAGCGGATGATGGAGGGACAAGTATGGTACAGAGGGAAAAAGTCAGGTGTGGAAGGAAAAGGTGAAATGCAACAGCTTGAAGATTGGTAGTCAGGGAGATGGGTTGACTATGAATGTCATCCTGTATGAGCTGCATAATACCTCCATCGGACGGAAAGACAAACTCAGAGGGAATCAGAAAGTAATGTGAAAGCTCATAGAGGTTGTGAGGGAGCAATTTCGTTTCCTGAAGGCTGATTACAAGAGGATGCTGTAATATTAATAGCAGCCATAAATCCTCTTTGTGGGACTGAAGGTTGCAAACATTCCATTGGAGGACAGTCATGATGAGGAAGAGATGTAGGGGCGTCACCTCGGCAGCTGCCGAGTAACAGCTGGGAAAGAGGCGCTACTACATGGCACAGAAGCAGGAGGGTCCTGCTGCATAGGGTCCACAGAAGCATTGGCTTACTTGAGTGGTTGGTCTGTGGAGTCCAATGCTAAAAAAATGGTTGTTGGTGCTTCCCGGCGACACGGAGGCTCGCTGAGCTAAGGTATCACATGCTGACACCATCAAAGACGATATCCAAGGTGGCAAAGGAGAAAATCATTTGCCTTTGGTGGACTTCTTCAAGCCTTTCCAGTTAGATGAAGACTCGCATTGTGTTTGGCTGGAGAGCCAGAGGAAGTCTTCAGGAGAGTACACCTTCTGTCCTTTCTGGCCTACCAGTTGTGTAGCTGGTGGTTTTGCCCCTTGAGGCTAGAGTTTGACGGCTTGTTGCACAGCTGGACAGGGAGATGGTGATATTACCTTGACACTGGGCGATTTCACAACCTCAGAGTTGAATTGGAGGTCACATGTCTGCGTGAACACGTCTTTCATGGAGCGAGGTGTAACAAGAACAGAACTATATGTGCCACAGGAGAATGCAGGGTTTGCGTTTAGCCAGTAACTGGATAAGGCACCTTTTCCTCTACCCAGATCTCTTGAACAGCATACTCATCAAGATACACTGGACACTCCCAAGAGGCGGCGGTGTGGCCGTCATTGTAGTTGATACAGCAGGGAGGAGGAGATGGACAATTGCCCTCGTGTGCATCTCTACCACAGGTGACACATTTGGCTGAGTGTCAACAAGACATTCTAGAGTGGTTGAAACAATGTCACTGGTAGCAGCACATTGGGTTCAGAACACATGGCCGGACGGTGATAATTTCGTAGCCTGCTTTGAGCTTGGATGGAAGCACCACTCTATCAAAGGTGAGAAAGAGAGTGTGGGTGGGCACTAAGGACAATGTATCTTTTTCATTACACGATGGACAGCATTGGCACCCTGATCAGAGAGATAAGATTGGATTTTGGCTTCAGTTAGACTGTCGAGCAGCCCAGTGTAAATTACACCACGGGAAGAATTCAAAGTTCTATGGGCCTCGACACAAACAGGGCAACTGTGGAGAAGTGAGGCAGCAAGCAGCTGTTGTGCTTTGGAATCAGCAGTGATCTCCAAAATCAAAGTGCCATTCCATAAAAGAGAGCAGCATTTCAGAGGGCCAGCAATTGCATCTACACCTTTCTGAATAATAAAGAGATTTATCATGGTGAAGGACTAACAGTCTTCAGTGTTGTCCCGGGGCTGGGAATCACATGTTACCCAGTCACCTGTTACATGTAAGGAAGGAAGGAAGGAAGGAAGGAAGGAAGTCAAATTTCTGCCAAGCCTCAGTATAGGAAACAATCCAACAACTTATACTCTTATCTCCTTTTCTTTCTTGTAAGCTGGGGAATTGGATGGGTGTGCAGACTGGTGGTCATGACAACATGCACAGCTGGTGGAACACAGGCTCCCCTCATTAGGTGGGTGTCCTCAGTCACCACTTGGAGGATGTGTTGTACATCAAGAACATGTGTGCCGAGAACACAAGCATACAAAGAATTTCAAGGGTGGGGAATGTACGGCTTCATATCACCTATCTTATTTTATTATGATGATCATTTGTCCCTATGTATATGGGGGTTGACAAAACATTTTTCCATTTGTAGGAGTCAGTCAGTGATGGTAATTTCATGAAAGATGTCACTGCAATCAATAGTCTCCTTTTTTGGTTGGTATCCCAGTTCGTGTATCTTATCCATGACACACACACTGCTTTTTGTGATAATTCTCAACAAGCTGCCCTTTTTCAGTTTTTCATTAGCCTCTGTCATTTCTGTCCAATAAGGGTCCCTTATTACAAAGCAATATTCCAGTAGAGAATGGACAAGTGTTGTGTAGGCAGTGTTTTTAGTCAACCTGTTGCATCTTCTCAGTGTTCGGCCAGTGAAACACAGCCTGCTTCACCTTCCCACAAAATTTCATGTCTAACAGTTACAATTTAATTTTGTTAGTAATTGTAATCCCTAAGTACCTTTTCTGAACTTTTTGTTGTTTTCATCCTGCACATCAACACATTGATTGAATAACAAGTTATCAGAATATACAGTTTGACTGTGAAAACTTTGTAACCTGCTTTGATCTCTGATGGAAGCACCACTCTACCCAAGGTGAGAAAATGAGTGCATGTGGGCACTAAAGAGACATCTACTTTTCTCATCACCCAATGGACTGCAATGACACCCTTATCAGAGAGGTGCATTTGGATTTCTGCCTCAGTCAGACCATCGAGCAACCAAGTGTAAATAACAACATGGGAGGAATTCAGTGTTCAATGGGCCTCGACACGAACAGGATAGCCATTGAGCGAAGCTGCAAGCAGTTCATGTGCTCGAGTATCAGAAGTAATTTCCAAAAGCAAAATGCCACTGCATAAATTAGAGCAGGATTTCACAGGACTGGCAACTGCATTAACACCTTTCTGAATAACAAACATATTTAATGTAGCGAAGGACTGACCATCTTCAGTACACGAATCCACGAGGAACCATAGTGCATCTGGGAGGGTCTTTGAATCACTAGCCTCCTTCCATTTATGTTTCATATCCGTTGACTGTGAAGATGATTGGCTCACTGTCAGAAAATCCCCTGTAATTGCCAGCATCTCTGATGGTGCACTCTTCCTAATGGGAGCCCCTTGGAAAGGGGTTCATACCTCAGGTCACACCTCCCAAACACCGCACAGAGGGACGAATCAGCAATTTGGGAAGGTAGCAGCTCAGGCAGTCACCCCTTCCCCGGCCTGGCCTGTTCCAGGGTTACGTGCGGACCCTACCTGTCGACCTGGGGCTGTGAATTACGCGTTACCCCATCACCTGTTATGCATCAGATGCATGAGCCAGCCTTCAGGAGCACACAGGGAAGAAAAAGAAGATGAAGAAGAAGAAGAAGAAGAAGATCCTCAAATGCCGAAGTGGGGGACGGATAGGAGGTGGTCAACAAAGAAAAACAAAAGAACAAAAAACAGTGCAGAGTATTCTTATTATGACTGCTGAAAATGCAGAATACATTTCTAAAACAGCCCAGACATGTCACCCAAGAGACAGAAATAAGAACTGCTAGAGGATAGATATGATGCATGGAAGGTAAAAGATGCTGCAAAAGCTGGGGCCCTGTCGCAGCCAAGCACAAACCCACCAAAGAGTGGCCAGCCACCTGGGATGGATAAATGTAAAATGCAGTCAACAGCTAACGCGTCAATTGCTAAAATGGCTGATAACTCAGATGGAAAACATACATTGGAATTGAAGTGGTTAAAAGAAAGGGGATTCGGTCCTAAAATGGCGAACTGTCAATGGTTGATGACAATGACAGAATGTGGTGAGGGTTCTCCAATTAACAAAAGGTGATGGCTAAAACAACAGTGCCCTACACGGAACGTAGCTAAAATCATCTCTCAGAAAGGGCCAAGAGGAGGTCTGCCAAGCCACTGGGAGAGGTTTTTTCCCCTGGACCTTTTTGCCCCAAAGGGAAGATGAGAGGTGGTGCCAAAGCGATACCACCTTCTGACAGATGGCAACATGGAGATCATCAGTTTGGAAGAACTAGTGGGCCAAAGTAGGAGGACTGCAGCCTCGGCAGCAGCATCAGCAGCCTCGTTTCCAGTCAGATGACGTGACCGAGGACCCACTAATTGTCACAGTGGCTCCCTTGAGACTGAGGAACTGGAACCTTTCTTGGACCTGTTGTGCTAAAGGCTGAACTGTATACAACACACACAAGCTCGGAAGGGCACAGAGAGAACCTGAACAGATGACACAATTGAAAAGCCTGTGTCGCCGGATGTACAGCTTGACCTGATACATTGCAAAGAGCTGTGCTGTAAATACTAAGCAGTGCTTTGGAAGCCAATACCAAAAATCTTCAGTGACAATGATGAAGGCACTCCTGAACCACAGTCAGTCTGAGAGCCATTGTGTACACAAATTTACTTTCACTAAGTTCCCAGTGATGTTCAAGAAACTTACATCAATAGATAGAATTTGGGTCAGGTTCTTTAGGAAGCCAATGAAGTCCAAGGTGAACATGGGCTGCCATACAAAGTGAAGGTGGTGAATGGTTCACACCAATCAGGAAAGTGGAGGATAGCATGAACTTAAGCTGTCAGAGCAATAGCCAAAAGTGAACTGCGGGAGGTAACAGAAGAGAGACACTCCCCAAACTGGCAGTCAAAGGAGTCACTGAAGGAGGCATAGGAAGAGTGGCCGAGCACAGCAAACAAATAGCATGTGTAGCTGCTGACTGGAAGATCATGCCAGTATGACCGCAGTAGTTTGGCAGCTTCTGCATAGGTACTTTCAACCAGGATAGTTTAAAATGTGCCAGCGACTAAACGGATTCCGTGATGGTGGATTGTATTTCGATGGTGTAAGGTCACAAGTCTGCATGGACATGTCGTCTGTGGTGCGAGGCATTGCAAGAATGGTACTGTAAGTGCCAGATGGTAAATCACAGGGCTTTTGACTAACCAACAGCCTCTGAGCAACATGGTAAGGTATTTTTTCCTTCACGTGGATTTCCTGGACATTCTGCTCATCAAGAAGCACAGGACATTCTTGTGATGAGGTGTCATGGTCTCCATTACAATTTATACAGTGGGGAGGAAGAAGTGGGCAATCATCCCCATGAGCATCCCTACTACAAGTAACACATTTTACAGTGTTTTTACAGGAAATTAGAGTGTTATTTTGATATTGACACTAGTAGCAAAGCATCACATTTGAAATGTATGGTCAGACTGTAATAACTTCATAACCTGCTTTGATCTTTGATCTTTGATGGAAGCACAACTTGATAAAAAGTGTATATGAGTAAGATGGCATTAACCATTTACATTACCCAATGCACTGCAGTGATGACCTGATCAGAGAGGTCTGTATGGATTTCTCCCTCGGTCAGACCATAACGCATCCAAGTGTAAATAACAAAACAAGAAGAATTTTGTGTTTGATGGTCCTCAACATGAACAGTATAACTATGGTGGGGAGAAGCTTTATGTGGTTGTTGGGCTTTAAAATAATTATTGGTTTCAAAAAACAAAATCTCATTACGTAGACAAAATCAAGATTTCACTGGGTCAGCAATTACATCAACACCTTTCTGAATAATGAATGGATTAACTGTAGCAAAAGAATGACCATATTCGGTACATGATATCATGAGATACCAAATTGCAACTCTGAGTGCCTGATTCTTCAGCCTCATACCATTTATGTTTCATTGAATGAGACTGAGATGAAGGTAAGTGGCCCACTGTGAAAAAATTGCCAATGACTGCCAGGGTCTCTGATGGCAAGCTACTTCCAACCAAGCACAATAAGTCTGATGGTTCTGTGCCTAATGTCCACTTTCATGGAAGTTGCAACTAATTAATCTCGTCATTCAGATCTATTTTGAAGCCAGTCTCCTTGATTGACAAATTTTCTCATATATTCTGACCACAGGCTGGAGGGTAGTATAGGTAAATTGAGATAAGGGAGTATAAGACTCTAATTTAGTTAGAAATGACTCAAAATTAGTCAGAAATTACTCAATCTGTGCATCCAGTCTTAAAAACATTTTAAATGAGCTGTCAGCTAGAGGCAGCTAAGACTCTTAGCAATTTCAATAGTTGCCTTAGGTTCTGATTTTACTTACTTGTTTTCCTACTTCCTTCACACGTTATTAAACAGCCCTTAATATTTTCTGAGCCCAGACTCTCACCATTTTATTTTCCATTCACCAAACAGTGCAAAACATCTGTGGGGAAAACAAATGTGATTGTAATATTGTTGAAATCAACAAGGCAGGATGGAATATTTTTAAATAAACCATGTAAAGCTCTTACACATTAGTACAACCCATCTAAGTCAGCATGCACTAAATGTAAGCCCCATATCCTGTAGTCCATTAACGCAGGATCCTCTGGATTACCCTAGACTTTGAGCTTGCTCTTTAACTCTCTTGGGAATGCCATTAGGGCCATCCACAGAGACCTAACAACTCGTCTTTTCACTTTTACCTTAGACTAGCATTCACCTGCCTCAAATCCAACATTATTTACTGCACTTTTTTTTCCAAAACACTGCTTTGAATCTGACCCAACACTAATCCAAAAATGTACAAATAGATCAAACACAGTCACTACCATCTCACAGCCAGCAACAGTATCCTACAGTTGTTTGGTTAAAAATGGCTCAGTTTGAACACAATACTGTAATTTACTTTTGACTTAAAGCTGCATTTTGGAGGCAATGTTACTGTCTGGAAACACAATTGGTAAGAGATAAACAAGGTTCCAATGTTCCAAGAAGACAGGTGGTTCACAGCAGCTAGACACAAATGTATCTCTGCCTCCATCACAGCACCCTCTGCACATAATGTAGCATCATCGGCCATTGGCCAAACGTTTCTGCAGTAGGTGCTCAATGTGATTGCCTCAGGGTAGAATAGATGCTAGAACACACCACAACTGTATGATACACTCCCTGCCTGCACAACAGCACTGAAAGACCTAAGTCGAAACGAAGCCCTTGGAGTAGACAACATTCCATTAGAACTACTGACAGCCTTGGGAGAGCCAGTCCTGACAAAACTCTACCATCTGGTGAGCAAAATGTATAGGACAGGCGAAATACCCTCAGACTTCAAGAACAATATAATAATACCAATCCCAAAGAAAGCAGGTGTTGACAGATGTGAAAATTACCGAACTATCAGTTTAATAAGTCATGGTTGCAAAATACTAACGCGAATTCTTTACAAGTGAATGGCAAAAATAGTAGAAGCCAACCTCGGAAAAGATCAGTTTCGATTCAGTAGAAATATTGGAACATGTGAGGCAATAGTGACCCTACGACTTATCTTAGAAGCTAGATTAAGAAAAGGCAAACCCCCGTTATTAGCATTTGTAGAGAAAGCTTTTGACAATGTTGACTGGAATACTCTCTTTCAAATTCTGAATGTGGAAGGGGTAAAATACAGGGAGCGAAAGGCTATTTACAAATTGTACAAAAACCAGATGGCAGTTATGAGAGTCAAGGAGCATGAAAGGGAAGCAGAGGTTGGGAAGTGAGTGAGACAGGGTCGTAGCCTGTCCCCGATGTTATTCAATCTATATTGAGCAAGCAGTAAAGGAAACAATAGAAAAATTCGGTGTAGGTATTAAAATCCATGGAGAAGAAATAAAAACTTCGAGGTTCGCCAATGACATTGTAATTCTGTCAGAGACAGCAAAGGACCTGGACGACCGCCTTAACAGAATGGACAATGTCTTGAAAGGTGGATATAAGATGAACATCAACAAAAGCAAAAAAGGGTTACGACATATAGTCGAATTAAATCAGGTGTTGCTGAGGGAATTAGATTAGGAAATGAGCCACTTAAAGTAGTAAAGGAGTTTTGCTATTTGGGGAGCAAAATAACTAACGATGGGCGAAGTAGAGAGGATATAAAATGTAGACTGGCAATGGCAAGGAAAGCGTTTCTGAAGAAGAGAAATTTGTTAACATCGAGTACAGATTTAAGTGACAGGAAGTGTTTCCTGAAAGTATTTGTATGGAGTGTAGCCATGTTGTTGTTGTTGTTGTTGTTGTTGTTGTGGTCTTCAGTCCTGAGACTGGTTTGATGCAGCTCTCCATGCTACTCTATCCTGTGCAAGCTTCTTCATCTCCCAGTTCCTACTGCAACCTACATCCTTCTGAATCTGCTTAGTGTACTCATCTCTTGGTCTCCCTCTACGATTTTTACCCTCCACGCTGCCCTTAAATGCTAAATTTGTGATCCCTTGATGCCTCAAAACATGTCCTACCAACCGATCCCTTCTTCTAGTCAAGTTGTGCCACAAACTTCTCATCTCCCCAATCCTATTCAATACCTCCTCATTAGTTACGTGATCTACCCACCTTATCTTCAGCATTCTTCTGTAGCACCACATTTAGAAAGCTTCTATTCTCTTCTTGTTCAAACTAGTTATCGTCCATGTTTCACTTCCATACATGGCTACACTCCATACAAATACTTTCAGAAACGACTTCCCGACACTTAAATCTATACTCGATGTTAACAAATTTCTCTTCTTCAGAAACGATTTCCTTGCCATTGCCAGTCTACATTTTATATCCTCTCTACTTCGACCATCATCAGTTATTTTACTCCCTAAATAACAAAACTCCTTTACTACTTTAAGTGTCTCATTTCCTAATCTAATTCCCTCAGCATCACCCGATTTAATTTGACTACATTCCCTTATCCTCGTTTTCCTCTTGTTGATGTTCACCTTATATCTTCCTTTCAAGACACTGTCCATTCCGTTCAACTGCTCTTCCAAGTCCTTTGCTGTCTCTGACAGAATTACAATGTCATCAGCGAACCTCAAAGTTTTTACTTCTTCCCCATGAATTTTAATACCTACTCCGAATTCTTCTTTTGTTTCCTTTATTGCTTGCTCAATATACAGATTGAATAACATCGGAGAGAGGCTACAACCCTGTCTCACTCCTTTCCCAACCACTGCTTCCCTTTCATGCCCCTCGACTCTTATAACTGCCATCTGGTTTCTGTACAAATTGTAAATAGCCTTTCCCTCCCTGTATTGTACCCCTGCCACCTTCAGAATTCGAAAGAGAGTATTCCAGTTAACATTGTCAAAAGCTTTCTTTAAGTCTACAAATGCTAGAAAGGTAGGTTTGCCTTTTCTTAATCTTTCTTCTAAGATAAGTCGTAAGGGTAGTATTGCCTCACGTGTTCCAACATTTCTACGGAATCCAAACAGATCTTCCCCGAGGTCCACTTCTACCAGTTTTTCCATTCGTCTGTGAAGAATTTGCGTTAGTATTTTGCAGCTGTGACTTATTAAACTGATAGTTCGGTAATTTTCACATCTGTCAACACCTGCTTTCTTTCAGATTGGAATTATTGTATTCTTCTTGAAGTCTGAGGGTATTTCGCCTGTCTCGGATATCTTGCTCACCAGATGGTAGAGTTTTGTCATGACTGGCTCTCCCAAGGCCATCAGTAGTTCTAATATAATGTTGTCTACTCCTGGGGCCTTGTTTTGACTCAGGTCTTTCAGTGCTCTGTCAAACTCTTCACGCAGTATCATACCTCCCATTTCATCTCCATCTACATCCTCTTCCATAATATTGTCCTCAAGTACATCGCCCTTGTATAAACCCCCTATATACTCCTTCCACCTTTCTGCCTTCCCTTCTTTGCTTAGAACTGGGTTGCCATCTGAGCTATTGATATTCGTACAAGTGGTTCTCTTATCTCCAAAGGTCTCTTTAATTTTCCTGTAGGCAGTATCTATCTTACCCCTAGTGAGACAAGCCTCTACATCCATACATTTGTCCTCTAGCCATCCCTGCTTACCCATTTTGCACTTCCTCTCGATTTCATTTTTGAGACGTTTGTATTCCTTTTTGCCTGCTTCATTTACTGTATTTTTATATTTTCTCCTTTCATCAGTTAATTTCAATATTTCTTCTGTTACCCAAGGATTTCTATTAGCCCTCGTCTTTGTACCTACTTGATCCTCTGCTGCCTTCACTACTTCATCCCTCAGAGCTACCCATTCTTCTTCCACTGTACTTCTTTCCCCCATTCCTGTCTATTGTTCCCTTATGCTCTCCCTGAAATTCTGTACAATCTCTGGTTCTTTCAGTTTATCCAGGTCCCATCTCCTTAAATTCCCACCTTTTTGAAGCTTCTTCAGTTTTAATACACAGTTCATAACCAATAAATTGTGGTCAGAGTCCACATCTGTCCCCTGGATGTCTTACAATTTAAAACCTGGTTCCTAAATCTCTGTCTTACCATTATATAATCTATCTGATACCTTTTAGTATCTCCAGGATTCTTCCAGGAATACAACTTTCTTTTATGATGTATGGTAGTGAAACATGGACGAAAAATAGTTTGGACAAGAAGAGAATAGAAGCTTTCGAAATGTGGTGCTACAGAAGAATGCTGAAGATTAGATGGGTAGTTCACATAACTAATGAGGCGGTATTGAATAGAATTGGTTGTATTACGTACAAGGAACATTAGTGTCATACAGTACCATTCTGCAGTGTACGATATGATGCAAATATGATATTCAGTTAACAAGAGCATGCCGCTATTACGAGGCAGCATGATTATTACGAGCCAAAGCACTTGTTTATGTATCCTGAAAATAATGTATGTTGTCGAAATAACTAAATACACAAGGTCCTATGTTGTGACACCCCCTTGTATTGAATGCGTGTACGTAGCAAATTCTCGCAAGTGTAGCATATATTGTCGGTCATTCACCGTGTTCCATAGAGCCCACAAAGGAAACATGGGTTATCGGAAACTTCCGATTCCACCCGTCTGCTTTGGCCAATGACGTCACCAATATGGCGGAAACGACCATTCACAGCAACTCCCATATCGCGACTATGACGTCATTACGTTAACATGTCAACAAACACAAAAATATATCGAAAAACCATCAAACACATATTCCTTAAAAATATAGTGAAACTAACTGGACAAGCGGGGGAAATAGGGGGTTTTTGGGTGAGGACAAACTAAAAATAAACACACGCCACTAAACCAAACGACAAAAACGATACAGTAAAATGACAACAACCTTCCCAAAATCAACTAAAAACAATATCCACTGGAATCGAACACTTCCCTTGAGTTATATAGGTCAACAGAAACTACCGAGACCAAATCATATCGCCCAAAACTAAAACCACGTCCACAATCGTTACTACCTCAAAAAACACAACAAAACAATGAAAATAGAATCGAACACTTCTCTTGACCTATATAGGTCAACAACAACTACCGATATCAGACTATAAATCTCAAAACTTTAGCCACCACCACACTTAACACTATCATAAAGACACCTAGAAAATCAAAATAGGATCGAACACTTCCCTTAACTTGTTATTCTTACGGCATCTCCACATATAGCCGTCACTGGTCCGAGATGCTGGAACATTAGTAAGCCTCATTTCTTCACGACTTCATCCAAAAATCCGAATAGTTGAAGAAATTTTGTTAGAGACAACGCACTGTTCGCCATCATCGCCGACAACGGAAAACTGTTGACGTTGTCAGTCATATGCATACCTACCAAAGCCATAAACAAAGCAACTTACCAAAATTCACACACGACGAACAGAAAGAAACTACAATAACGTCGACATAACAAAACCAAAATCGTTAACTCACTGAAAAATTTTCCGCTGAAAGCACAGTCACTACAGACACCACATACATGCAATACCACTACGCAACTGAACCCCATACGCCACATAACACGCTACCCATAAACACACCAACAGAGAGAACCACCGACCGCAACAATACGCCCCCTATAAACACGACAAACATGCAAACTAAACCAAAAACATCACCTAACACACAACACATAAACACACCACCAGAGAGCACCATCGATCCCATGAAAACGACCCCTACAAACACGCCGCTCTCACAAACTAAATTCCGCGCTGTCGTGACGTCACACACCACAACAGCCTTACGTCACGGGTCAAAGCCGAAGGGTGGAATCGGACGCTTCCTTGGACCCACTTCGTTAACGAAAGCTAACCGATACACAGCTGGCAATCTTTCTACTCGGCCTACCATTTCCAGAGGTCGTCCAACAAGTAACGAGTTACTGAACCGCCATGGAAACATGAATAATTCGATTTCTGTAAGAGATATCGCAAGAAAAGTATACAACACGTAACTGTTACGTCGTAGGGAGGTTTACCTTTCTATGGAAGTCTAAACAGCAACCCGGCTGGATAAATTAGATGTGAGGAACCCGGAATTGTGCAGATTAGAAGTTTCGAACCGCACTCGCTGAATACAACCTGCTAAGTGCTAACTGAGGCGCCACGAACCCGTGATTCGGGGATGTGACGTCACAAGAGCTGTCTAGCCAATACGGCCGCAGCTCGCCGACTTTTCAAAGCGCCCTACATGCGTATCAACCGGCCGAGCGACAAATTGGATGCGTTTGGCGTTTAGACGGACCGAGGGATGAATTTTCTTGTCGGGATGTCGTGCGAGAAGGAGTATTCTCTGGAAAAGTGCAAAACATCCCCACCAACACCTGAGGTTTTGTGGACCTCCTACCACGCCGTGCGTCAGCGCCGGCACGGAGACCTGCCTCTGAACGAACAGAGCGCTCCATTGATTCGGGCTGAAACACGCCTCCTCTCTCTAGGACAGGTGCAGGACCCACCCGAGGCAGGCGATGAGTCGCACGGAGGTGAAGGTGTGGATGTTTTACCAAATAGACGCGCCTCCACTGACGGAACAGTTTCTGTCAACCTGCAGATTATGGGGCCCCTCATCATACAAGATATTTCCAGTCAGCGTTTGGTAAAGGAAAGTCTTTTGACACCTAGTATATATGTTAACAGCTCGTGTCTAAAACTACATTTGAAAACATTTCTTACATCTTTTTCATAATTTCTTGTAAGACAAAGGAAACGTTAACCTTATTTTATGAAGCAATTTTCGCACCAAACTGAAGAAAGATACTGATTGAATTCTAAATATTTTAAGAAAAGTGAGTTGGTTATGTTTAGAGCCGGTCTGGCCAAAGAGCGCTCTGAGTGCCACGGCAGATGGCGCTGAGGGGCGAGCGGTGGGGAACAGGAAATGCAAAGCGAGTCAGCAGCCGGACGCCGCTAGAGAGAGCCAGTCGCCTTGTCGCCGACTCTGCTAAATTAGATTTACGTTCTGAATTAGGAACACCACTGCGTTTACGCACTTGAAAGAAAGGTGGACAAGTCACATCATTCAGTGCTAAATGGGAATTGCTCTTTGAACGCCACGTAAACTGCTTATACACCACCGCACTATTATGTGCTGCGAAAAACGTTCATTGGAACGTCGTTACACCACCAGGCACAAAGACGACTTGATTAGGCAAAGAAGAGTTAAAAGAAAAATAGGGCAGTGACAAAATCTTTTATGGTCGACGTCACCAGTTATTTGATTTCATCAAGTCTTTTAATGCAAGGGGAGAATGATATATGGCCGACTAAATTGATGCTATAAAACAAAAGTTAATCCTGTGGAAAAATCAGCTTCTAGTTCATGACATGGAACATTTATCAAAGCTCAAGGCAGTCATTTCTGGACCAGACATGATTACCTTCGTTTCAGTAATTGAAAACTTTCGTCACCAGTTCTCAAAGAAATATCAAGACTTTGCACGTCGAAGACTGGTTTCGATTTATTTGTCAGTCCGTTCATGGTTGTGACTGCTAATGTACCTCCTCACTATCTCCCACTTGAGCTGATATGACCTCTAATATAGTCCACTACAGGAATTTACAAGAATCTTATACAATATTACCCCAAGAGCCATATCCTCGACTGCAGAGACAATTCGGTAAAGTTAGTTCAACGTTTCGTCCAACGCAAATGTGCGAACGGTATTTATTCTGTTGCAAAACTGAGGAAGTCTCCTCAACATTCAGGTTTAGCAGATTTTAATCTCTGTGACACCACGTGTTTGTATCACGAACCGCAGTTCCATCTGTATCACATACTAGCTTAGCGCCTGATACTTTTCACGCGTAGTCTGTATCGTCTGCAAAGACTTTTTTTTTTTTTTGTTTTCCTTTAATCAAATTTTTATTTTGTTCACAAATTGCAACACCTTCTAAACTTTTCACGCTAACTGAGGCCATAGATGCATGGTCTTTTCCGAATGTAATTCTGACCAAAAAGCAATTCCGGTAGCTGTAGTTCAAGGATTGTGTTAATCATGCCGTTAGCGTTCTTGTGATGATATTTCCATTGAAACACATACTTCTTTATAGCTAACCTAGAAGTGAAATAGTCGTACCAATTTAGTAGGCAAAGTTTCAAAATTTTTTTGATGTAACGAAATATTTTCCCAACAATTTTACGCCATAAAGGATTGAATTTCTGTAAAGAGTAAACACATATTTTTTTATTTCTAACAGAGAAGCCAAGTACTAATTTCCAAAGATTTAGCATTGAAAACGTTTCCATAATGAAACAATTTTATAAAACTTTTCATCCCCTATTTCACTCCCTTAAGGCATCCATTTTCATAGATTTAGCTTTAAAATGCGTTAGTTGTTCTTTAATAATGAATATTGTGCAACCTACGACTGTTTTTAAATAGTGATAATGAATTATTTCCAGAAAACGTTTACTCACTATTTTCCCCACTTAGTGGTTGAATTTCCAAAATTGCTGAAACGTGTATTTTTTTACTTCTAACTGAGAAACCAAATACCAATTTTAGTAGTTCTAGCTTCAGAACTGCCTTCATTGCGGCATGTTTTGAGAAAGCCTTCCGTTCCCTATTTAACACCTTTATTGTCTTCAATTTCGAAGAATCCCTACTTAAACGATATCTACAGAATAAGATTCACTCCCTCTCCAAATTTCAAGTTTCTATCCATAGCGGTTTCGGCTGGGCGATGATGAGTCAGTGATTCAGTCTGGCCCTCAACCTTCCTGGCAGATTAAAACTGTGCCGGACCGAGATTAGATCTCAGGACCTTTGCTTTCGCGGGCAAGTGCTCTACCAACTGAGCTACCCAAGCACGACACACGACCCCTCCCCACAGCCTTAATCCCGCAAGTACCTCGTCTCCTACATTCCAAACTTCACAGAAGCTCTCCTGCGAACCTTGCAGAACTTGTGGAGCACTTGCCCGCGAAAGGCAAAGGTACCGAATTCGAGTCTCGGTCCGGCGCACAGTTTGAATCTCCCAGGAAGTTTCATAGCAGCACACCGCTGCAGAGTGAAAATCTCAGTTTGGCCCTATTTACCCCCCTTAGGGGCTGGTTTTCCAAAAACAGTGAAACACGTTTTTTCTTTCATTTCCAAACAAGACGCCACGTACCAGTTTTCATAGATTTACCTTCAAAAATGCTTTCACAATGAAATATTTGCATAAAACACTTCACCGCCTGTTTCACCCAACCTGCCGCCCTTGCAGAACGAGTGGTGAAGTGGAAGAGTCTACATTAGTGGTAAAAGGCAGTTACTTGGTTGTGTTCATACTTAAGCGCAGCGTAAAAGTGCAAACGATGCCTTTAGTGCGCCGTTTTACCCAATACGTGGTTGTTTTAAAATTGTCAGTGACCCCTCCCATCCCCCCCCCCCCCCCCGCCCTCCTCCAATCCAATTCCACATTCGCCACAGGATCGAACTCCCTTATGTATAAGAGCTGGAAACGTCTGATTGCTTTACAAATCAGTTAATATGTTAAGCTAGTTGTTCACCCATCTCAATGTATATGACGTCATACGTCGTACAACGATATACTGTTGCAGGTCCGTGTAGTGGTATATATGTGGATATTGCCTGCAAAATAAGTTGCGAATAGAGTCAGTAGTAAATAAATAATTAATTAACATGTCGTAACTGATCATGGCTCAAAATACTAACACGAATTTTTACAGAAGAATGAAAAACCTGGTAGAAGACCACCTCAGAAAAGAACAGTTTCGATTTCGGAGATATGTAGGTACACATGAGGCAATACTGACCCTATGACGTATTTTAGAATATAGTCCAAGGAAAGACAAACCTACGTTTATAGCAACTATATACTTAGGGAGAGCTTTTGACAATGTCGACTGGAATATTCTCTTCGAAATTCTGAAATGGTTGGTTCAAATGGCTCTAAGCACTATGGGACTTAACATCTGAGGTCATCAATCCCCTAGACCTAGAACTAATTAAACCTAACTAGCCTAAGGACATCACACACATCCATGCCGAAGGGAGGATTCGAAACTGCGACGGCTGCAGCAGCGCGGTTCCGGACTGAAGCGCCTAGAACCGCTCTTCCACAGCGGCCGGCGGAAATTCTGAAAGTAGCAGGGATAAAATACAGTCAGTGGAGGGCTATTGATAACTTGTATAGAAACCAGACTGCAGTTTTAATAGTTGAGGGGCATGAAAGGGAAGAGGGGTTGAGAAGGGACTGAGACAAGATTGTAGCCTTTTGTATGTTCATACTTTTAGCAGGATATCTGAGAGGACGGCCGTTTACTATCGTGACAAAAAACAGAAGCACCTACAGCCGTCCATATGATTTTAATTTCTTTTGTACCGCATCAAAGACAGCCTGAAGATGACGCAATGAAGCGTTGAAACTGGTAGCGACAAAATAAATTAAAATCATAAGAACGACTGTAGATGTTTTTATATTTTGTCGCGAAGATAGTAGTCTGTCCCCTACGTTACTCAATCTGTACATTGAGCAAGCAGTAAATGAAACCAAAGAAAAATTTGGAGAAGGAGTTAAAAAGTCCAGGGAGAAGAGATAAAAACTTTAAGGCTTCCCGATGACATTGTAATTCTGTCAGAGACAGCAAATGGTTGGAAGATCAGTTGAACGGAATGGATAGTGTCTTGAAAGGAAGATATAAGATGAACATTAACGAAAATAAAAAAAGGATAATGGAAGTTAGATGAGTGGAAAATGGAAATGCCGTGTGGCTAGGGTCTCCCGTCGGGTAGACCGTTCGCCTGGTGGAAGTCTTTCGAGATGACGCCACTTTGTCGACTTACCTGTCGATGGGGATGAAATGATGATGAGGGCGACACAACACCCAGTCCTTGAGCGGAGCAAATCTCCGACCCAGCCGGGAATCGAACCCGGGCCGTTAGGTATGACATTCCGTCGCGCTAACCACTCAGCTACCACGGGCGGACATTTAGCTGAATTAAATGATGTGATACTGATGGAATTAGATTAGGAAGACGAGACTGAAAGTAGTGGATCAGTTTTGTTATCTAGACAGGAAAATACCTGATTATGGTCGAAGTAGAGAAGATATAAAACGTATACTGGCAATGGCAAAAAAACGTTAGTGAAGCAGAGAAATTTGCTAACATCGAATATAGACTTAAGTGTTAGGAAGTGTTTCCTGAAGTTATTTGTCTGGAGTGTAGCAAAGTATGGAAGTGAAACATGGATTATAAACAGTTTAAACAAGAAGAGAACAAAAGCTTTTGAAATGTGGTGCTACGGAAGGATGCTGACGATTAGATGGGTAGATCACGTAGCTAAAGAGGAGGTACCGAACAGAATTGGGGAGAAAAGAAATTTGTGGCATAATTTGACTAAAAGAAGGGATCGATTGATAGGACACTTTCTGGGACATCAAGTGATCACCAATTTTGTATTGGAAGGTAACTGTGGAGGCTAAAAATCGTAGAGGGAGACCAACAGATGAATACACTAAGCAGATTCAGAAAGATGTAGGTTGCAGTAGTTATTCGGACATGAAGAATCTCGCATAGGGGAGAGTAGCATGGAGAGCTGCATCCAACCAGTCTTCGGACAGAAGACTGCAACAATAAAAAACCGGATCCTAAAGCCTTAATACATGAGAAACTTTTTTTTCTACTTTATGAAGGGCCATAGGGAGAATAAGTTTCACGTACGTTTGAAATTATGAGTTTGTTGGAAGTCTCAAAGTGCTCTCATTGTCAAACACAAGATGAATATAGTTTAGATAATTTCGGCGGCTCAAAACGTATACACATTTTCCAACTCTCGTTCTTGAGAAATTATGCTGAACCTTTAAGATTATACCCACAGTACATGTCGACAGCATTCTGAATTTTAGAAGTCGGTTAATAATTACGTAAAATACCGAAAATGACATGTCTGTAAAATAACCTGTAATTGATAGCGGGTGTCCTGGGGACTATTTTCGGCTTTTACTGATGACTTAATCAGGAAATTTTTGATAAGCGGTCAATAGCCCTTTAGTGTCTGATTGTGACACTGATTTAAGTACATGCATAGAAACACGAGGGGAACAGAGCAACTTAGTACAGAGTTGACATAACCAGAACCATCTTACCTCAATTGGTGTAATAGCAGCCGTTCATTCCTTCCAT
The DNA here is from genome assembly GCF_023864345.2 of Schistocerca serialis cubense. Classification (NCBI taxonomy): domain Eukaryota; kingdom Metazoa; phylum Arthropoda; class Insecta; order Orthoptera; family Acrididae; genus Schistocerca; species Schistocerca serialis. The sequence continues at coordinate 125,448 of NW_026048484.1, forward strand.
ATCGAACTTTTATGTCGTGTTGGAGCATCAAAGCATATCCACAGTACCAAGGCGGAAGGAGCAGCATATGGAAAAGAAGGCCACGGTCTTAACACTGACTCTCCTATCGTCTAGTGAAGTGCTGTGTAAAGCCGTAATATTATCATTCCATCCACTATGCCATCGAATTGATGGCCACTGTCCAGGCTAATAAGATTTTATGTCAGGCGAATGTCAGAGGATACTTTAATAACGTAGTCCCAAATTCGAAATTCTGCTTTCATAACATTCCATTGAATGCTTGGTGGCCATACAGTGCTGAGGGATAGCATACTTCATGGGTTTCAAAAGGCGAGAGGAGCGATGACATTCTACGCCACATCTCGCCATTGTAAGTCTGGTCTGAAAAATCGCATAAAACTGACAATAAATTCCAGTAGCAGGACCCCGATTTAACGTCTTACAACAAAAGTTTGATTTTCAGCATTTCACTTAGTTATAGACTGTGTTTAAATTGCTGTCGTAATGATCTCAGTAAGAGGTGTGATCTTACGTAACAGGTCTGGCACAACTGAAGAATTAAACTGAGGCAGAGTAACTCAAAGCATGCGAATCACCCAGGTTACCCTCATTCAGTGTTTCAGAATCAGAGCGCTTTGCGAATTCCAACACAGTTTTCTCATAATTTCGAACTACTCCGATACTTTTTTCTCGCCGAAAATTCCCTCTAAGTAAAGAAAGGGACAAAAGGTGTATCAGTTACTACGTTTTCGCTATTGGGGGAGTAACATGCATGACGTTCTAATTTGTTATTTCTTTACTAATACCTGTATTCACAACCCGTTTTTCAGACACAATACAAGTATGTGACTGAACGTGGCTGCAAACTGGAATCATGGTGCAAGGTAGTTTAGCAGATATGTCGTCATAAAATATTAGATGCGAGGAAAACTAGAATTCCATAAAATGGAGTGCATATTACCCAGATTATAGTGATGAATTGTTACATAACAAAAGCTCGATTATCAATTCGAAGTTCACAGCTTCCCTAAGCATACAAATCATATTCATGAAATAATTACTTTAACTTAAAACTATTAACTTACGAAGCGTGCAATGATTACCCATTCAAACAGTTCTGAACTTTCCTGTAAATAAGTAACACACCTCTGCGATTTCTAGTTATAAGTACACGGTAACACAGCCCAGGCTTTTCTTATTAATCCGCTTACCTGTGGTGTAATAACCAAACTGGCTTTCTCCTATGAGTTGAAACGTAACTTCTTCACAAATCATGTACCTTTAATCACTGTCCTCATAGGCTCAGCATGGGGAGTTCTTATCCCCTCCTAGAATGGAATGTAGACTTTTTATCATTTTCTGTATTCTCATGTATTTCTAGAAATGATTGTCACTGATTCTAGCGTTGCTGAATCCAAGAGGAAGTACTCTGGCTGTAGCAAATCACCGGATCGTTTGGTTGTCACTGTGTTAAATGGAAATTATTCTGTTTTTCGTGCCGTAGATATATTTTGCAATCTTGGGGCACGTGAAATTCTACGGAACATTGCCAAAATTAAACACCCGATATTATCCCTGTCGTTTCCTTGTACAGCCGTAACGAATTACAGCAGTACAAATAGGGTTGTCACGCCACTCGATATATCGGGACCGTCACCGTCATGGACCTTCTTGTCCCGACATCCAGACAGGACCTAATTCTGTCCCAGTTTTGCAAAATGCTGTTACCAGCTTGCCTTAAGTTCTGGAGTAACGCCATCTGTTGGCGCAACATGTAAACGCAGCCTCAATTAGTAAAAGTCAACACTTTTATTTTGGCAAGATCGTCTCACACATGTTGCTGCATGTGACGTGTCCTGTATCGACAGTGTAAGCACCTTCTATATGCAGCGCCACTGTTCGAGAAAATACCGTATTTTTCCAGTGGTACGTGGCTGGAACTATTTAAGCAGAGGCACGCGAAAGAATAGGGCAGTTCTCGTATGAATAGCAATCTGATAAGACGTTTCTTTCTAAATGTAATACGAACAACGAGTGAGAGTTAGTAATGTTTGAAGTAATTACTGCGTGAAGTGAACAATAATGTGTACTTCTATGACTAAAGTGTTATCGCCGACTGGTTACTGTCTAATGAATTTATCATAGCTTACGAAAATGCCTTAGGATGGAAATAGAAAGGGCCACTTTTCGCATGATTACACAAAAGAGTGGTCTTTTGTCAACAAAGGACGTACGGATCAGGAAGCGTTGTGCGTGATATGTAGCTGTTTCGTTTCAGTAACTCGTGGAGCTAAGGCAGATGTGAGGCATCACATTTCTACCAAGAAGCATACAAATAGTTTCGACATCAAGGTATATTTCTACAGTCATGATTAAAGTGCTACGGTCGCAGGTTCGAATCCTGCCTCGGGCGTGGGTGTGTGTGATGTCCTTAGGTTAGTTAGGTTTAAGTAGTTCTAAGTTCTAGGGGACTTATGACCTAAGCTGTTGAGTTCCATAGTGCTCAGAGGCATTTGAACCATTTTTTTTATTAAAGAAGATACCCCAGAAGAATTTCTCGTTGCTGCTGCAGAACTAACAACAGCTTATAACGTTGTCAAGCATCAATCCTTCAGCTCTCTCGACTGTACTGCAAAACTGATTTCCGCAGTGTATCTTGACTCCAAAATCGACGCATAAACAAAACAAAAGAAAGGTTCAAATGGCTCTGAGCACTATGGGACTTAACTTCTGAGGTCATCAGTCCCCTAGAACTTAGAACTACTTAAACCTAACTAACCTAAGGACATCACACACACCCATATCCGAGGCAGGATTCGAACCTGCGACCGTAGCGCTCACGCGGGTCCAGACTGTAGCGCCTAGAACCGCTCGGCCACCCCGGCCGGCAGCAGTCTACAGACAGGACCAAAGCTACAGCGTTTGTTGAAATCCTCGCACCGCACTCTGTGTCCGAATGCATGAAACAACTGAAATAAGTTTCATTCTACGACACAGGCACTGACGCATTGAAACGCATCGCTGAAAAGATGTTTTTCTCCTTTTCCTTTAGTTGTTCAATACTTTACTGAAACTAGTGGTTTGATTCGCTGAATATGAAACATCGGAGACAAATGCAAAGTTTTATTCTGACCTTTAAAGACAAATGCAAATTACATTAGACAAATTAATCCCTTTTTGTGGAAACAGTATCAATACCAACTTCGGAGCGTTTCATTAATCTGATGATTGACACCATCGTGTAAGCAGAACTCTTTCTACTTCTCTGTCCTTATCATGTATATTGAAAAATTATGAAATATTTCCATGACGATTATTTCCGTCAGTTAAGTCTGCAGCAACACTTGATATACACTGAAGCGCGAAAGAAACTGGCATAGGCATGCGTATTCAGATACAGAGATATGTAACAGGCAGAATACTGCGCTGCGGTCGGCAACATCTATGTAAGGCAAGTGTCTGGCGCAGTTGTTAGACCGGTTACTGCTGCTACAATGGCAGATTATCAAGATTTAAGTGAGTTTGAAGGTGGTGTTATAGTCGGTGCACGAGCGATGGGACTCAGCATCTCCGAGGTAGCGATGAAGTGGAGATTTTCCCGTACGACAAGTTCACGAAGGTTTTTTATATATATATATAACCTTATTTACAAATGAATAAAACTATGAACAAGAATTTGTAATTATGAAACAAATTCGATATCTACATCTTCTTTTTCCTGTTTCGTTTTATAAAGAGTGTCCGACGTCATTTTCTGGTACATTTCGTGTGTTGGCTCAAAAGTTATACATTTTCCGTTGTTTCCTGGTCGTTCTTTAATGCATTCAGAGGCAAGAAGTGCTCCATTCAGTGTACTGGTTTGGAGTCTGTTCCTAATTTTGGTTTTCATGAGATTTACCTGAAGCTGAACATGAAACTTCACTAACTTGACAAGTATGAAATCATATTTTTAACTAGTTATTAGCTTCATTGCTTTACATACCTTAGAAAAAACTCTTTCGCAGTCTGCATTTGAATGAGGTAAACTTAAAATTGAGAGAGCGAAAACGCTCAATTCCTTAAATTCTTCAGATTCGTTATTTAATATATTCCACATTTTATCCGGTGATTGTTCCTTTTGCAGTGGGTCTGGGAGACAAGCCAAAACCAGAGGGAGACGCCTCCACTAGTCATCTGTAGTTTGTGCTAAATCGAGATCTGAGGGAGGAATTATACGTGGCAACAGTTCCATTAAAGGCATGAGTGAAGGTGTTGTATCTCGGAAACTTTGTGACAGGGCATTTGTAGGTTTGAGTGCCGCTAGTTTGGACAGCACTTTATCTTCCATATCATACCGTAATTTGATCTAGCACGAAGCTGTCTGTAATATTTGAGAATTAATAGCTCTCATTAGGTATGCCACACATAAACACACAAATGTATAGAAAACAATAAACCCCAATTTCATATGATTTCAGGCAAACGAAGTGTACTCACCACACGAAAGTTCCTGCATCGATGATAAAAGTCCTTGATAAGACGTGGGTGATTCTTTATCTCTGGTGAGCCAACGTTCTTCACAATTTTGACACCCAAATACAGTTGTGAATCTTCCAGATGATGATCTGCATTTTTTGGGTCAACATCACTGAGATTTTTTCCCACGACATAAGTGCGTTTCATGAAATACAGAAGTATTTCTGTATAGAGAGCTCTAATCTTGTCATGAAGGTCAACAATTACTACTGCTCTAGACTGGAAATACTCGCTGAAAGTAGTAAATTTTGGTAGAATCCACTCTAAGAACATATAATACATTTTTGCAAAGGAGTCATGTAAACAGTTAAAAACTTGTTCAGCACTTAGAACTCGCTCAGAAAGCCATTTTTGGTTAAAAAAACAGCATTAGAGCATCCCAGTTTTCCAGCACTGTCCTATCAACCACTATCATTGACAGCCAACGTGTCTGTGAAAGATGTAGTAATATGTGTGGTTCCATGTTTAAAAATACCTGGAATAAAACATAATGTTTAGCCTATTTCCACACGATCGGACGTAAAATAAAGTCTATGAGATATAAAATGCTACAATACCTGAAATTCCTTGAACTCTGCCTGCCTCTTCTCACTGAGTTTGAAAAACCATAAATATTCCTCGCGATTTCCTCACAAGCTCTTGGAAGGTTCTTGCACGCCTCGCTTGCGCATATATGCGGCGTCAAATCGAAAGACCTGCACCAGGCGAACGGTCTACCCGACGAGAGGCCCTAGCCACACGACATTTCCATTTACCGAATGACAAACACACTTCATTACAAAAATTCCCGGGCAGCTACCTCGGAAACTGTTTGCTACAGAATTACCAACTCCCATCATAGTATTGCAAACATCTTCTCCAAAGCCAATAATATTGACAAATGGAATGTTATGCTGTTGAAACGTTTTTACTGCACTATTGTAGAGATTTTCTGCAGTAGAAGCTTTCTCAACATTTAAGTCTCCATCTTCATAAACTTTATATAGCTCCCAAAACTTACTTTCAATACAACCTGTAAAAGGAGAAGTGATACAAAGTGGTAACTTAACAGGAAAATTTATTTTAGAATTAATTTGGTTATTATTTCAAAACTAGCTCTTATTATTACTCACCTGAATCTTTGTCATAAAAGCGGATCGCCACGCACGAATTTTTCACAGTTTCGATATCGGTGGACCCGTCCGTCATTATGCTAAATTAGGCGTGTTGCAGTTTTTTCGCCAACACTTCTTTGTGTGACGTCCCAATAACATTAGAAACAATGGCACGTGCTTTGTGCCGTTTAAGAGCCATTGCCCTTGCCAAATCCGTGTCTGGAAAAATATCTCTTAACAAACCGGATAAATGGTCAGCAGCTAAAAATGCCACATTATGTTCTGCTAAGAATGCTGACAATTTGATTTCAGCTTTAGCAACCTTCCTCTTAACAGGTTTTGCGTTTGTGACAAATTGAGCAACTGAAGGCTGTCGCACGGTAGCAGACTGCACCATGTCTAGGTGCTTCTTACTTCTGGGATGGTTTTTAATATTCTGGATTTGGGAAACCATGCTGGTATTGCAATATCTGCATCGCGCTCTGGGCGAATCACTATCGCGCACCAGCCAATTACGTAAACCTGACATATCATCACGAAATTTTTGTTGTCGATGGACAGGCCGTTCTGTCTTCGAGATTTCACCTCTTTTTAGACGATTTTTCTCCCGCGTGCACGAAAGTTTCGTGCTTTTGTTTTCATATTCACTGTCACTTCCCATTTCTCAACTCACAGTAACACACAATAACCCGAAACACTTACAAAAAGAAACTACACAGTACATGAATTCAGCTAAACGTACTCGTAATGACTATACGCGAAATACGCATTGTTAAGAGTGTCGTTTGTTGACGAAATAATACCCTCTGATGAAATGTCTTTCGTTTGTACTTAACAATTCCACAGTATTGTAGGGTAATTAGGTCTACTGTTAATTGCTTTCCAATAATATTCGATTTAAGTTCCATTTAGTGCTTTGAGATTCGTTGGCCGCTCTATTTCTGAAACTTAACAATTCGAACTAAGTGAAATATGTCATGCAAAGCAAAATGATTCGTTATTGTTAGCTTATTTAGTTTATTTTCCAGGGCCAGGCTTTGAACTAAGCCTCATTCTCGACTTTTAACCGTTTTGTCATATCGGTAGTTTGGCGCTCTTTCTCCTGCCTGAAGTTTGTTGATTGTCAGAGACTGCATGGATTCGTAACAGTTTCTAATCATGTTTAAAATATAACAGATGACTTGATTATTTTCCAAACAAATGTGTATAATGTATATTTGGTAAAAAATTTGGACCCGTCTCCATAGCCACACGACTTGGTGTGGTGGCACGAGCCACGAGCCCGCAACTACTAAGGTTCGAGTTCCCCCGTGGGCATGTATGTTTCTGTGATGTCTGTAGACCAAGTTAGGATAGGATGGGGTAGAGTAAGTCGTCTGTAACGAATCCAGTTATCGATCGGATTAAACGCTAAAAAACAACAATTTGGCAAAATTCTCATATGTTCGTGTACGATATTCACTTTTGCCTCGTGCATCATACAAATGACGAAGTTCTCGTATGCGTACGAGAATTCTCGTACATATCACAAATCTGTGTCTGCATCTTAACATGTCTTCTTGACGAGAAGTAGCAACCTGTCTTTTCCTGCATTGTTGGTATTCCTACTTGGAATTTCCCATTGTTTGTTCTTAAATAAATCTTTTTTTTTGGTAAACGAGTAGTTTTTATTCAGACATTTTCCACTGTTTTGAAATACTGCATTATTGTAGAAAAAGAGAAAAGTGATCAGCGCTATTTTAATAATACTGCCGGCAGAAACGCCCAACAAGCACATGGCATAAGAAATGGTACAGCATTGCTGAGACAGTACTGTCCCTGTTGCCATGTGTCTTGGCTTAATGTAAACGTGTGTGCGTGCAGTGTAGAAGACTTACCCCCACCTGGTCTATATGGTAGTTTCTCCCTGTCGTCACCGGACATCAATCCCATTGGAGAATGGCACCAATCCTAGAGTCCCATCCACGAGCGATGGCGGTTCGCGCAGGTCAAGGACGGGGATTGCATTGTTGCCGGTTACAAGTGGCAGTTGCCGTACTCGCATACACGTGCTTTGCATCAGATGAAAGCGTGTATCCTGCAAATTATATCTTTCGCTTGCTAGTGCAGAGTTAGTCGCCTACTACCACCATCAACCATGACAACTCGAAACAAATGGAATAAAATTTCGTTATATAACTCGCTACGATCGCATATAATCTCGCATTGCGTACAACATTCACAGCACAGCGCAAAGAACACTGCTGAAGACTCATTGGCTGCCGGAGAACCCGCGACGTAGGTGCACAGAACGAGCCTAAAGTCGAAGCCACCGATCGTGACTACATCTACAGTCTGGAAATACGTTTGTGAAGTGACTCAAGAACGAAAAGCAATACTTCATTTTCTTTAGAATAATTGAAGATCTGCCTGCGATTTCTACGAAATAATAATAGAGGAACGATATAATGGCAACAGCAATAAATCAAAAACTGAACAATAATTTGTTCATAGTATACAATAAGAATAGAAAGTAGCTGATCTGCTATCTGTGTCTACATAATATACCATTATCCGCTTGTAGCCCTTGAAAAAGGACAAACCAACACGCAAAGTACGAGCTCTTCAACTTCAGTTTTCATCCTTTAGCGCTGGCTGTTTATAATGCCCAAATAGTGGTATGATCCTCGATAACAACATGATTTTTGAGCTGAGTTTCATAAAATTAGAATCAATAGGATAATACTAGCAATTTTTCGTATTATTCAACCACTTAACACTTGTCGAGAAAATCAGTGAACAATGGTCGGAATAAGTTTTCTTTTATTGCCTATTCATTATTTGGATTCTATTTATCTAGAAACTGAGGAAGTCAACTTTTTTCTACATTTATTACTACTTAACTCGGTTACCTCAAAATTTGAGTGGTCAGGTGGCCGTGGCATTGACGTTGTAACAAGCCGACATAACGGAAAACCAGTTGTTTCAACGATGACCACCATCCCCAGTAGGGATGCGCGACACTAGTATCTTCTGTTAACATCTGCTCATCCGTAAATTAAGAGAAACGTTATTCGTTGTCTCTTAGCCCTTCTATGCACTCTTGCAACTCACTGCTGTGGCAAACAATTAAGCATTATTTTTGAACTGCAAAAAGAGGAGCTTTCGAAAAGGTTCTTCGACAAACATCTTATCTTCACAAATTAAAACTAATTTATGCTCAAATGGTGATGTCATTAACACTACCCTCTCATCATGTGGCGCTTTAGATAAAACTGAAAATGTATTGTTATTAGAACCAACTGCTATCCCACATTCAGCTTGGTCTACTGATAGCGACCGTGAAATAGTGACAAATCCAGACCCAGGCACTTGACCTAATACGTTAACATCCTCTATGATAAATGAAACTGTACAGAAAAATTGTAAATTTTTATTATCTTTAATACGAGAAGGGAAGAAAATTTTCAATCATTTTTACGTAACAGCTTTACCCAATGGAGAAGAAAGGGATCGAAAATGGACTGTGTATTCTAAATGTACCAAAAACGTTCTTTGTTTCTGTTGTAAAAATTTTCGATCTCCTACAAACAATCTGTCAAGTGACAGACTCTGTGACTGGGTTCATTTAGGAGATCGGCTTACAGGCCATGAACAATCATTTGCCCACAAACACTCTGCATGACAGACTCTGTGACTGGGTTCATTTAGGAGATCGGCTTACAGACCATGAACAATCATTTGCCCACAAACACTCTGCAAAAAGATGTACACAGTGTGAGACAGTGGAAACAAAAAAGTGGTAGTTATCGAAGTGAATTACTAGAAAGAGAGAAGGAACGTTGGTTTTCGGCTCCAAACAGAATTATACGCGCCATTAGGTATCTGGCTGAGCGTAATATGGCCTTCAAAGGAGCCAGCTACAAGCTCTATCAATATAATAATGGCTATTTTCTTGGTTTAATCGAAATGATTGCAGAATTTGACCGTTTTGCAGAAAAATTTAATCGCGGTAAAAACTTAAGAAATTCCTGACCGTTCTTGTGTGCAAAAGCATTCAACATTAACTCTTAAATTTCCTTGCACTCAAATTACAAAACAACACTGTTAATTTTCTAGAAGAAAGTAAATATTTTTCAGTCATCCCTCATTGTACTCCTAATACAACCAACAATGAACAAATGACATTGATTGTTAAGTTTGTAAACCTATAAGAATACACAATGACTGTAGACTTTATGGATGTCTATTCAACAACAGGAGAAAGTTTGCCTAAAACCCGTTTATCGAAAGTAGACCAATTAGGTCTCAATATTCGTGGCTGCGGAGGCCAAAGTTACGAAAATGGTACAAATATAGACGGTAATTGAAGTGGTGTTCAAATCAGAATCCCGATGTAATCCAAGAGCATTTTATTTGCCATGTGCTAGCTGGAATATTAATCTTGTTTTATCAGATGCGGCAAAACCTACTACAAAAGCAGTCACATATTTTCGTGTAATTCAAAGAATATACATCGTTTTTCCGTGCATCCTTTCAGAGAGCGGAAATCTTAGTGAACAGAGTACCAACATTAACAGTGAAGAAGCTTTCAGAACCTCGATGGGAAAGTTGGATGGAGAGTGTCGAAGCTATGACGTACCAATCAAGAGAAGTCACAGATGCCCTTCTTGAGGTGAGCAACAGCACTGATGAATTGAAAACAAAAAGCGAAGCACACTTACTTGCTGTGAATGAATTAGATAACTTCGAGTTTATTGACGGTGTTGTCATACGGTATGAGCTTCTCTTTGCCCTTAAAGCAGCAAGTAAGGCCCTTCAGGCAGAAAACATGGACGTAAAATTGGCAACCAAATCGCTCGAAAGTTAAATAAATTTTAAGTGAGAAATTCCGTGAGGAAGGTTTTTTTAACTACGAAAGTGATAGCTGAAACTTTACAGATCGGGTAAAATTTGAACAAAACAGAACTGGCACGAAATGAAACCAATTTGATTGTAAAAGTGACGATGTACTTCGCAGGGCACAGCTTCCAGAGGAGAAGACGAAACTGATTTTTTCTACCCTGTCGTCGACACAGTATTAATAAGTTTGAAACAAAAGTTTGGGCAACTGGCTAAGTATTCCGAAATATTCAGTTATTTTCACCAAAAAGTTTAAGACACTTATAGGATGAAAAACTGAAAACGCTATGAAATAAACGTGTCAGAGAGCTAAGTATAAAAGGTAAATGGTGAATAAACAAAAAACATTGTTGCGTCAGAACTTTTGACAGAAATCAAAGTGTTCAGAGAAAAAGTGAACAAGAATATGAGAACAGTGTTAATATTGAAATACTTAAATGAAATTGGAAACCCATAACCCAACAATTATTGCTAACCATGCCAGTGACTGTCGCTTCCACTGGGAGAAGCTTTTCACATTCGAAGCTGATCAAGAATTACGAGGGGCGTCCAGAAAGTAATGCAAAAACATTTTTCTCTGAAAGCAGGTGGGTTTTATTTAGGATTTCAGTACACCATATTATACCCCACACTTCTGGCTGCAAGAGGCTGATTTAACTGTAGGATCTTGGAAAAACATTTCCTATTGTGCTTATTAAACGGGACACTTTTTGCCTTGCTTCGTGAAACTTTATTAGGACTGTAAGCCCATTTTCGAGTACAGAACCGTTTCCGAAGATGAAAACCACGTGCAGGTAAATGCATGTCAACTTCTTAATCTATGAAATCTCGTCTTAAACTATAAATGTCTATTTTGACGTTTGTATTTGCAGCGAACAACTTTATGACATTTAATAGGACAGTGTTTATTCCAGCTATGAATAAGCGAACTGGTGTAGATCTGTGTGCAGAGGAATGAATATTTCTGTGATTATTTATTTATGAAAGATGGCACAAAGGTTCCCCCTCTAGTTGCAACATTTTCTAAAATCGGTTAATAACTGATGTAAGTCGACTGCTGGAAACAAGTGAATTCCAAGCGAACGGACAGCGAACGAACGTTGTGAAGATTGGCGAAGCGTCGCACCTGATCTCGTACACCCCCCCTGCCTCCCACATGCACCGCCCGTACAATTGTTGGCCAGATGGTACTCCTGCATTCCTTGTTGAGTATGTTGTAACTGAGACATGCGGGAAAATTTTACATACATAATAAAAATGTAGTAAATCATTACTGGAATCACTGGATAAGATACCTGCTATAAAATAACGACATGAGTAGAAGTCTGTTTGTTCTTCTGCACTCCACGAATTAGGAAGGAAAAATACATCTTCCGACTTCATACACAGAATTGTTTCCATCGTTTCCTGGGCCTTTCCGAATCTCTTCTTGGTTGTGGCTTATTAGCCCTATGCGTTTTGGCAATCTGTTTTCATTTATTCTGTTAATAACTTCTTTCGATCTTCTTCTGTTAACCGTCCACTCTAATTTTCTAAACATTAAGTTCTGTTCTTCCGTGTCCGTTACGTATTCTTGAAATCCTCATTTCCGCCCTTTCGGTCTTACTGACGTCCTTCTGTCTCACTCCCATTCATTAAACCTGGTGATGCCTTTATTTACTTTTATTCTCATGCCCTTTCCTGTCTTGTCACTCACCGTCACCACAAATGTGTTCAAAAACGTTGAAACGTTGTTCCAATATATCAGCCTTGTCACTTATTTCGGCAACCAGATAGGAGAAATAAGGGGTTTGTTCTATAGCTTTTGTGTTGATAATTGTCTTTGAACAGAATGGGAATATTCTCTGAAATGCCATTACTCTAGTTTTAGGTAGGGAGAGTGTTGTACCTAGCGGATAGTAGCTAAGAACTCGTGTTTTTCTTTTGGTCGGTACTTCAGTCACATGACAAATCTTAGACTCACATGAAGAAATCCTTATTGGAGACCACCATAAGCATTTTCTGCCATTTTCTATAGTTTTTAGCACTGATAGAAGGTTATGTTTCGTGCAGCATTCTTAAATATTTGCATTGTACACATTTCAGTTGCTGTATGATATACAAGGTGACTCAGCTGCCCCTACGGATGTTGTTTTATGCAGCCCGCAGTGTTACAGCTGGCCTTCCAAGACCATGCGGGAGATTTTCATATTCTCTCGCTCGCCACGCGCGAACTACAAATCCTGGAGAAACAATTAACAGGACAGTTTTGTAGGAATAATTTTACACTGGGGTACGTGTTCGCTAGAGGCCGTAGTTTTCGGGTTACTCAAGAAAAACGTACAAAAGTGACCTTCAAATCCATCCTCACTCCCACACTCAGCCCCTATAAGTCGGGATTTCTAGTACGTTGTTCACGGCACTCGCTCCTACTATTCGACAAACATTTGTGACTGCACGAATTATTTTCCACATTCAATCTGTCTTTGGTCTTCACTTATCTTCCCGTGGTTTCCATCTTCGGAAACAGTTCTGTGCTCGAAAATGGGCTTACAAGCCTAATAAAGTTTATTCCTATATTCCACCACTGGATTAGTTGAGCACTTAACAACTGCGTAAATTTTACCTAACAATTTAGTGAATTCTAACAGTACAAAGTAAACAAAACAGTTACATCGTTGACTGCGTGTGGCTTTCAGACTACGAATGTACTGTGCTTGCAAGGGTTAAGTTTGGATCGAAATATCAGTGTAGTTAGTTTAAGCGTAACATCTACAAAAGTCGTTTTTCTTTCATTACCCTTGCGGACAGGATAATAATGTTAAGGGTATAGACGACTATGCTGGTGGTGTGATACACCAATCAATAGAGACCAAGAAAGGTCGAAAATAATTTTCCTACTGAATTTTATTACATATTCTCTATCCGAATGTGTTCAATAGCATCGTTCATTTGCTCCAGGGGCATTCACCACACATTGTGTTCCATAAAGGTCTCGTTTCATGCGTTTTGTCTATCACTTGCAATAATGCTGTTTTATTTTTCGTATATTCGATTTAAACCTACTACGATTAATCTTACACTCCATGCAATCTTCCGGCCTGTGATTGGCTGAACAAGTAATTCTTGAACATCTCGGCTAAACTACGGTGTTCTGTGTGTAGCTCCGCCTCCCATTACATTTACTGTTTTCGTACCTAAAGCTTCTCGTGCTGTATCTTTTATACGAAAAAATTGTATTGAGATCTCTACACATTATGTTGAGCTCATTGAAACAGATCGTGAAAGCTTTATCGAAAGATGATGAATGCGAGACATTTTCTCGTCTCCAGACGCGTCTTCGGCCTGGAATCTGACTGACTGGGCTTACAGTTCAGCAAGATAATGCTCGCTGTCACACGGCGAGAGTTTCTACTGTTTGTCTTCGTACATGCCAAAAATTACTTTGGCCAACGAGGTTGCTGGATCACTCCACAATTTAGAAAGTTTGCAGCTATGTGGGCAGGGCTCCCCAAGCAGCTAGGGATTTTCACGATGTAACGCGCCAGTTAGACAGAGTTTGGCGCGGGGGACATCCAGCAACTCGATCAACCAATGCCAACGAGTAGCTGCTTGCGTATGGGCCCGAGGTGGACCAACACGTTACTGCCTTGCTCAATTTGTGAAGCTCTTTCTCTTATATGAATAACCCAGCTTTTCTAAAGCTGAAATCATTTGTCTGTACCAGTAGGTCATACTGCCGACTTCCGTCTCAATCGCATAATTTCTACGGGTTCCACCTTCCCTTCTGCTTCTGACGCTACAGATCGGTAATAAACAAAGATGAACCTTGCCCAACGTACTTGCGAAACCGTCTCTGTCCAATCAGGTGAAATGTAACCGTTCACAGGTTACTTACGTTAATAACTGGTCACTTACCATTTGCTATACTTCAGTTCACACGTAGCTTTCGGCATCTTTTCGGTGGGTCGCGAGTCACGACGCCTCCCTGCATCCGCGTGCTTACCTCACAAACTCACGCCGAGTCTCCAATATCGATTGCTCATTCTCGTCTGCCGTATAAGCTCTCATAGCAAGGATTACATATTCAATCACTGAAAAATCTGTGACCGAAGAGATACATTTGTAATTGATAAGAAAGATTGTACTGTCGAGTTCACTACTATAGCATAAAACGATGTAAAAAAGTGTTTATGGTAGATACCTGTAGAAGAGTCGTTAAAAAGCCGACTACACTTAGATAAATTCAAATATCAGACAGCTGGGCTGGCAAACGTTCTTTCCGACGTTCTAGGGAAAGCTGAGCATAGGAATAAAAAAAGGACAGTGTCACACGATAACCAGCCACTGCACTTTACCTCAGATAGGGGCACCTTGTTCCTACTATAACAAATCTCGTCACATCCGTTTCTTCGACTATAACCGCGTCTAGACAACTGCTCAGAATATCTGTTCCATCACCTGTTTAGCTATCAAGGTGTGTCACCCAATTTTGTAGGAGGAACAGGGAATAAAACAATAAGACTTACAAAACTCGTAAAACTACTGTAATGTGTCAGGTTTCCTCTGCATGTTGGTTTGCTCTGAGGTGCTGAGTCGACTTATTAATTCTTTTTTATGGTGAAATCTCGTGTGCTTCGTGTTCTGCAGCTTGTAAGTATTTTCACGATATAGCGTGTGGAGAGGATAATTGCTACTCACCATACAGCAGAGAAGCTGAGTCGCATATAGGCACAGCAAAAAGACTGCAAGGTGAAGTTTCGATCAAAACACACACACACACACACACACATACACACACACACACACACACACACACATTACCACAGTCCTTGGCGGTGTGTGGGTGTGTTTTTTTTTGACGAAGGGCTTGTTGGCCGAAAGCTCAGTTTCTGGCACTCTTTTCCTTGTGCCTATACGTGGCACAGCATTTGCGCTGTATGGCGAGTAGCAACTACCCTTTTCATACGAGAATTACATTCCATCCAGAATTTTCCATTGTTTAAAGAATGTATACATGTCGGTATATACAAAGCATTAACATTTAGCATACATAAAAGAAACAGGCCAAAGGTTACTTATATATTGTGCACGTCCATATGAAATAACATGCGTGTCAGTTATAAACTCTCTAAGATGTCGAAACTGGTGGGGTCAGGTAAAGAATAAATCCAGAGAACATGTGAAGTGTAATTTTAACGATGTCTATGGGTCAGGATAGCGTTGAGGATCTGTTGTACCCGTGCAGTACCCATGTCGCCGGGCATACACGTCACAGCCATGAAATACCGAACGATCACACTTCCTGGTCACAGTGGACACTGCTGCCACGGAACAAAGACATGGAAGCTCTGGTCGGGGAAAAGAGTCCATATTACGGATGTCCTGCAACCCCACTTATATTAAGAAGGCCTGTGCGCTGCCTGCGAACAACATGAAGGGTGTACCTAGAGTAGTTATAACAACAGAAAACGACTAGTGTTTTGTAACTTTGGGCTGAGCTTAGGAATACGTGAATGTTGCACAATTTTTAATGTTATTTACGTGAAGCATATTTCAAATTTGTGTCGGTAAATGTAAAGGAAATTATGGAGCAGGATAGAAAACAAGATTTTTCATTTCCAAATGAAGAGCAATAACTAGAAAAAATGCAAATGGGCTATCCCAAAGCAAAGTTTAACTATCAGCAAAATAACAAAGTTTCCTTTATGATTATACTGTAGTATGAAGTTAACAACGTGAAGCACAGTCTTATATCTACACTCACTGCGTTACTGTTTTGGCAGTATTGTGTTGTTATCATTATCATTATTAACATGTCTTAAATTTTGCAATGGGAGATTAAAACTGAACACTAAGCATGAAGAGTGTCCACTGCTCAAGATAAATTATGTATGAGGAATTAACCTCTTTGGGTTCGCAACGATTCAGTACCCGTTGAATTCATAAAAGTTGCAGGACACTAAACGCTAATTTCTTATTGGGTTATGCATGTGGAAATGAAATGAGCGTACGGCATTGTGGGCCTGGAGTCTCCCGCTCAGGGAAGTTCGGCCGCCGAGAAAAAGTAGTTATTGCATTCAGCATTGGGTGGCTCGCGCGTCGGAGATGGGGATGAAATGATGATGAGGACAACACAACACCCAGTCCACGAGCGGAGAAAATCTCCTACCCCAGCCGCAAAATCGAATCCAGCCACTTGGCGTGGCATTCCACATCTCTGACCACTCAGCTAACAGGGGCGGACGGTTATGCACGTAATGTTGCGGCATAAAGTCGGTCGCCGGCACGCCAGTCGGGAACAATAGAACAGAGGGGGCTGTGAAAGGACATCAGCCAATCGTACGCTGACTGACCCCTCCCCAGGACGACAACGCTACAGCAGCGGCCTCTATGTGAAGAGCACATAAGCGCCATGCCCGACTGATCGAGCCCCAGTCGAAGAGTAGTTTCAAGGTTAGTGACATCTATAGCAACATTGACACTAGTTACTTTGCTTGTACAAACTATATAACTTGGCATTGGGAATTGTTATACTGAAGAGATTTCTTATTTTGTCTGTCGCTCTTTGCTTTCATCACATCTGTTTAACACAGAGTTAATTATTATATTTGTTCCTTTTGGAAATAAATTTCATTAACACAATTTGTTTCAATATTGTCTAGCAATCCGAGAAAGCAGGTTTTCTAGACACCCCATATTCGACGACTAGGCTGGATTTAACATATAACACTTACCTACGAATTTTGTCTTACAACGTGTTATGATCACCTGTTTCATTTTGGTTGTTTTCTTGCCGTGAAAGTGTAGTCTGATATGGAGCAAAAGCGTATCGCCATGTGCTTTGGCGTGTTTCACATAACGTGTTAAGCGAAGTTCGTTGTACTTATTTTTTTCTCTTGATTTAGAGCACTACATGTGCGGAGGTTATTTCTATACCAGCGGGGCCGCTCGTAGAAATTTAATAAGGCAAAGTGTTTAGCAGGTACTGCATTAGTGGTTCAGTAGACTTATGGCAAGGTTCTCGAATTTCAATTGAAAGGAAGGCAAAACGAGTAGATGTTTCCATCTAGTCACTAGGTTATCTGAGAAATGGCTCTATTTGCCTGTTTCAGGGTAACAACCCTGCTTTTTGAACAACACGGCTTGGGGAATAACAGGTGGTGTAATGTAAATGGCCGGACACCGAGATTGTTAAGATAAATAGCAGTTCACAACTATCTACTAGAAATAACTATAAAATGTAATACCCAACATTTACAAAAATGAAAGTTTGTAAGAAAAAGCTGTTGTAGTCTAGTTCCTCATTATTAAGACGATGGTAATCGCTTCTGCATTATTGCGATGTGGATTATTGGTTGTAGGTGTGTGAACAGCATTTTCGACCTCATTAAATTATAAGAACATCTCAGGATAGGCGACAGTGATGTATGCCACTAGATATATAATATTTAGTCAGAAGAAAGCGCTCCTCGGTATCTGTACCAGCGGAAACTGCGCTAGAGGGCTGAGCTGTGCATGGCTTATGTTCATCTCATTCGACATCCTGTTTTTACTGTACTTCCAACTGATTATGTTAATTTCAATTACTGGTATCACTGAGTTGCCGTCTTGCCTGCCCGTGAGTGGCAGCAGCGGCACTTACCAACATAAGCCCTGGCGTGTTATCTTTGCTGACTGCTATGACTTTCAGGTCGTCGTGTGTCGTAATCTCAGTTGGAATGTGCCAGTAGTTAGTTCGGTCCTGGCAGTGTTTGAGTTGGGATGTAGCAGACGTTCAGTTGGGGTGTGGCAGCAGTGTCGTCCGTACTGCCATGACTCGCCCGATGGTTGCTGACACACATGATTGGAGTGGGGGTGACTTTGGTTGGTTGTCGGTCGGTCGTCTTGCCGGACGATGTGTATTTGGCCGACGGTCACTTATTGGCTGGCTGTGTGTGCCGACTAGTGATTCCTTCCTGTTATTGTACAGTCACTGCCGTTAGCATTCTCTGGTTCATGCAATTGTTCGTGACACTGTGTGTAGTTTGTGTGATTTTGACTGGCAAGCTATTGTAAATGTTGTCGGTGTACTGGGTTTGAGGAGTCGGTCGGCTGGTGTGCATCAGCCAGGAAGTCTCCACGCACCGCAGTGGGCTGGGCCTGCTGGCGGTCTTTATACGGTGTCAGAGCCTGTGGGAGCTGTTCTGATTGCTACGAGGTTCATAGCTCACCGACCCAGGACATCAAAGTAGAGCGGTGATTTAATTGCCGAAGCCACTCTGTTGACATTGTGCCGTTGGTTTTCATGGTTTGGAGTCCAAGTGCACCAGCAGAATTTTCTGCCTTGTGGCCGTTAGCGTTGTTACCTGCCCTGGCCATTGACGTAAAATTCAGGCAGTGTCCTTTCCTCACCATGTTGTTGCTGTCCAACACGTGTGTGTAGTTTTGACAGCTTATGCGTACTTGGTTGTGGATGGCTATACCTTTTACATTTTGGCTTTGGAGTTCCTCGTGTACTGGTCGGGTGGAAAGCAAGTCGTCTTGTCAGTGGGTCTGTTGCCTGTCTCTTGGATGGGTTGCCAGCAGATCGGATATAGTTGGGCTGACTACTTGTCTCCCCTAAGCGAACGTTAATATTTCAAGTGCAGACCGACCTCTGGAAACTTCTGAGCGCCGCTGGCTTTACTGCCTTTTCTCATTGGTGTTTGATTGTGTATTTTAATGGCCCATAGTCGATGGTTTGAATCTGTATGCTTTTAGTTGGGTTTTAAATAATGGGCCTTCAGCCGTTTTAAAATTGGAAGTTCCTTACTTGTCAAGCCTTGCACTGTTTGGGCCTTCAGCCTCACTAAAAAAATTTTTTTTTTATAAAACTTTGGGCCTTCTGCCTGTTGAAAATTTACTGTAGTTGTGTTTTTCAATCATGGGCCTTCAGCCGTCTTAAAATTAAAATTCCTTACTTGTTAAGTCTCAGATTATTTGGGCCTTCAGCCTCATTTTAAATTTCTTTTTCTGGATAAAGCTTTGGGCCTTCTGCCTTTTGAGAATTTATTGTAGTTGTGTTTCTTAATCATGGGCCTTCGGCTGTCTTAAAATTTAAATGCCTTACTTGTTAAATCTTACATTGTTTGGGCCTTCAGCCTCACTTAAAAAAATTATTTAAGGATAAAGCCTTGGGCTTTCTGCTTATAAAAAATTGTTGTAGTTGTTTTTTGAATCATGGGCCTTCAGCCGTTTTAAAAATTAAAGAGGTTGTGCCCTTAAGACATGAGATTGTGTTACATATTCTGTCGATATTTAAGCTCGGAAAATTGCGCTGTAATGTTCTGGCAACTAAATAAAGTTATATGTGTTTGAGTGTAACTGACAGCAGTTCATTTTTGGCCACTTTTCCACCATTCCAACTACTGTTCTCTCCTGCGGATTAACCAGGCGTTTCAGGGGCGTCAGACTTGTGTGACTCCTTTTAGTAGGTGGTTTGCTCAGCCCACAGGCCACCTTCAACTAAGTGGTGCTGCCTACTGTTTGTCTCTGAGATTGCCTAAACACCGCTGTGACGTTCACTCACTATATCATGCTTGGACAAGTAATATACAATGGTGAAATATGGTATTTAAGAGCATGTGTTTAGGAATCACTGGTAGCCACCTCCTTCCAAACGGATCAAGTTTTTCTTGCAAAGTAATCCATTATCTACCTTAAATTGTCCTTTCACATCTCCTGACCGATTTGAGACAAGCATATTTTGAGATATCCTGGAGTGCAGCGAGACAGTCACTACCTTCATTAAAGTCTTGGTGGTCTTGCACAGGGTTTCTTGAGAGACAGTCGGCATCTTGGTGTTTTCTTCCACTTTTGTACACTAGGGTAATTTCATAGTCTTGAAGACGTAGTGCCCAACTGGCGAGTCGTCCTGTTGGATCCATAAGACCTGTCAACCAACAAAGTTAGTGATGGTCTGTAACAACTGTGAATGGCCTTCCATAAAGATAGTATCGAAATCTGCACATGGCCCATATCACAGCTAGACATTCTCTTTCTGTAGTCGAGTAGTTTCTCTCTGCTTTTGTAAGTGTCCTAGAAGCATGGGCTGTAACCTCCTTTTTCCATCAGAAATTTGCACCCGAACAGCACCGATCCCATACCCACTGGCATCTGTGTGTAGTTCTGTAGGTGCTCTCTCATCATACAGACAAAGTACAGGGTCAGTCGTCAGAGCTTTTCGCAGCACATCGAAAGAATCTTGTTGAGCACCACCGCAGATAAATTTAGCATCGGCTTTTAACAACTCTTGGGTTGGCCTGGCTTTGATACAAAAGTCTTTGATAAAACGATGGTAATAAAAACATAATCCAAGGAAGCTTGTCACACCCTAATACTTTTATAGATAGGAAATATCGTTACAGATCTCACATTTTCTGGGTCCCGCAGCACACCTTCGTTTGATAGGAGGTGCCCAAATATTTTGATTTCTTTTGCTCCAAAGAGACACTTTCTTGTATTATGTTTCAGTCCGCCTTGTTGGAGACAGTTAAGAACGGCCCTCAGTCGTTCTATGGGTTCATAAAATGTATCTGAGAACACTATAATGTCATCTAAATAACAAAGGCACGTCGTCCGCTTCAGATGACTTAAAATAGACTGACACATAGTCACGAGGTCAATTCTACGCCAGGATGTGTTGTCTGGTGACAACAGAGTTAGACAGCCAGTTATACTCCACAGGTTAATCTGCAAGCTCTTGCACGTGCTTGTGAACTTTGTCTTTGAACAGGGCTTCGAGAAAGAATTTCTATTGAACTCTCCTTCCAGTTGTATCAAAAGAGACAGTCAATTTCAACACAGTTACAACACAGAAGAAGTTGTATAACGAAAGATAAGTCTGCATTTTGACTACCGGTGTATTTCTATTTTTAAATTTTCCATGTGTAGTAATCATGTCAAATATCACCTCTTTTGGAACCCAATTCATTTGTAACAACCGATCAGAACTTACATCCAACTCTATGCTCCAGGCATTCACAGATGTGATAATACATCTTGCCAAAAGAATACTGCTTGCAGCTGCATAATACACTTAAATGAGATTATTATACAGGAATATGAGATGTTCATTTTGCAAAACGTCAATATAGATTACATTTTATCAAACTTTTTCACGAAAAGTGAGTGATTCGAATCACTTTCCGATTTTAATTTTTGTCATTGTGAATACCACGATAAGTTATTATCTGATTATATGCCAGTGGAAATGAGGATATGAAGTGGGTCATTGTGTAACCGTTCATGGCAACGTGTTTTACACCCAGTGATATTCTGCACCTACATACATACTTCAGAAACCATCATATGATGCATGGAGGAGGGTGCCTTGTGGGTTAGACACAGCGCTCGGACCCAGCATCTTTGTCAACTCCCGTTTCTGGCAAGAAATCTGCACCCTGGAGGTTTCTGCTCTTTATCGTCGCAGGGTAGACTGTTATGCACCTCGCCAGTACTTAGCTTGTTTGTATTCTACGCAAATTGAAAACATTCTGTTTACAGACTCAATGCTAGCAGGCACCACCAACTACCGCTACCATCGTCCATATGAAGCGTGCACACAGACAGCAGGTCTGCTATCAGGGACTGCCTGTGGGTCACGTGGTCCTCAAGAGTCTGAGGATATTTCACCGCCGCAGTGTACTTAAGGCATAGAGCGAACTCCAATAGCC
Source organism: Schistocerca serialis cubense (assembly GCF_023864345.2). NCBI lineage: Eukaryota > Metazoa > Arthropoda > Insecta > Orthoptera > Acrididae > Schistocerca > Schistocerca serialis. Next base: position 147,613 of record NW_026048484.1, read on the forward strand.
AGTTGCTGATGCAGCTCCTCTCCAGGTCCCCTGCAGTTTCCCATCTCTTCCAGCTTCAGCAGTCACTGTGCCACGCTGTAGCGCACCACCACATCACGACATGGTCACTACACAGTGTTACAGTGTAGTTCTTCACCAGTGATTATTGCATCAACTTTGTAAAGATGGGCTATTGTCACGACCTACATCAAGCGATGACAGTCTCTTCGCACTGGCAGATCATATAAATCAAGGAAGGTCATTTCTGTGACTATTGTATTTCATGGAAGTTTAAATCTTATGTGATGACGTTAAAATAAACATATATTGTCAAAACTAACTGCAGAAACATCAGTCATTTGCGTGAAAATATTCCACTAGTGACATAAAAGAGATGACGGCGATTGTTAGTTTTGTGTTGTTTTCCACAGCGCCGACTCACAGCTTATTGGAGTCACCTCTGCTTTGTGCATTCTTTGGACTGTAGCCAGTATTCTGCACATTCTGCAGCTGCCCTCCGATGTCTCGGCGCCATCGTTCCCGTTCTACACCATGCAGCACATTACTGCACTCTTCTTGCAGTGGTCTGGCCATCTAGCAAAGGCCTTGTCAGGAAAGCCAACACCACAGCTCACAGCTGTCCTTCTCCAGCAGCACCACACTCCCTCGGCTGTTTCCCTTTCTCCAAAATCGACGAAACAGCGCCAATCGTTCCAGATTTTCGAAAGCACCTCGGAGCCATGGTCCGCTTTCCTCAACTAGCTGGAGCATTTTTCGGTATCCTTCGCCATAACTGAGAACTGTCACAAATGGGCCCCTCAATGGTCTAGCATTGCTCAATACACAGTACCCAGTGGATCTCCTGCTCTTGCACAACCTCTCATTTTTGGGTCTCCTTTCGTGTCGTATTTGGACCCCTGACTGGATCCTCCACCTGTTCTTTCTCTCTGAACTCGTCATCCACTCAGTCACCCGAGACATCACTGTAGCAGACTTCGCCACCTACTGCAGCTCGGATGAACCCGGCGCCTACTATTCTGGCACTGTCGGTCCCGGTGCTCCTACTCTGGCACCGTTGGTTTCTGTGCCTCAGTCTCGCCGTTTGCTGTGCCATTATCTCTGCCGGTTCCTGCGCAACAGACGCAGTTGCCCACGCTCCAGTGCTCGCAACAACCGGCTGCTGCACTACTCGCTCTGGTGCTCCAGCGTCCCTGGCCTGTCCACTGCTAGCCCATCCAGTGCTGTCCTCTCAGACACTGACACGTCACTCTCATCGCCTGTGGCTGGAGCGGCCTCCACGCTTACCACACCAGGGCCACCAGCCCGTCGACCAGTCGTTCTGGCTCTAAGTCCAATGCTGCTCCCATCCTCGTGCGCTCTCGCCTCAGTAATGGAGCCGTTACAGGCCTCCCCCACAGTATTGATGCGCGATGTCTTTCGGTATCCATTGTCTTTCTCCCTCTTCCACTTTTGGTATGTTGTAACGATATTTTAAAGTTTAGTAATAATAATAATTTCCTCATATGTTTCAGACATTTAGGAAGATATAATGTCCATGGAGGACACTTCTAAGTGCTCGCTAGAAATTATGCAACTGTTAGGATACATGACCAGTGTTTGATAAAAGTTCCTTTAAAATACTTTGATGCTGTTATGTTCAACAGCAGGTTGCATCCCATACTTAGGAGCTGGTTTTACACACCAGTTCACTCTCTACAGATAGAGGGCGCTTTTCAGTGCTGTTTGTGTTTCACCAATCAGGTTTCATAAAAAATAATTATTAATCCGCAAGAGACTAGTGTGTGGCAAGTTATGACAGTGGACTTTCAGTTCCACATTCGAAAAGTGGTAAGTTGCACAGCTGTTGTTACTAATTTCTTAAGTAATTTTAAGCTTTCTAAACATAAATCATAAATATTTGTAATTTGAGCCAAATGGAATGGAAATTTTATGTAATAGATCTGAAGACGGGCAGCTGGCACGAGACCACTCATGTGGAAACAAAAAAAATTCTCTGTAGGCTGAATGTGGACAGGTGACAGATTTGTATAGGTAACTGCAGGCACATGCTGATGAAGAATTCGTCTAGTCTTAATAAATGAATCCCAACCACTGCCTGAAAAATGTAGGTTGCTAAATATTTTAGATGAAATAGAGAGTTTCACATATGTTATGAAACAAAGTGATACTATTTTGAAAGAAATGATCGATCTAAAAACGGAAAAATTTACTAAAAATTACATCAATGTCCTTGCAAATGTTTATTGTCGAAATATATTTCTTTATTTAGATATTCCATTTTACCACAGATATTACAATTATCTATCTATAACTTCTGCTACAGACAACTCGCTATTATCTTTGGATATAAAGCACACCGCCGTTGGCATTTATATAACATCCAAAACTATAGTTCATTACGAAAAATGGTAGTGACTTTGACTAAAATAAAATAATATACGCTGGAGACAAATTTATTTTGAAAGGTACTTTGTCTTTTGTTGTGCACCTGCTGCAAGCTGCATAACATTACTCATGGTCTTGTAAGCCGAAAATCACTTCACTAAATAAATTAATGCTGTAGGATATCATTGTGCTTTTCATTTCTAGTATTTATAGTAATTAATGAACGTGATACGGTCACTTCAGTCCTTTTAATTGTGTTAAAACTACCGAAGCTTGCGTAACCTAACACGCAACAATTTATGACAAATTCGAGTTATCTAAGTTTTTAGCATCGGCGCTGTGGAGATATGGAGCAGCACTACAGTTGGACATATTTTGTCTTGTTTTAAGCGGTTACATATTTCTATTGATTTGAACTCTCGAAAAATAATGATTGTGACTGCGTTTATTTTTTATGCTTATGGTTACTCCATTACTTTATTACTATCATAATGGTTTGTGTAAATGTGTGTTAAGAAAAACGCATTTGACATGGAAGTGCTACTTCATGGCTGAGTTTACTCTGTTAATGAGTTACATGTTGAGAGTTTCAGATTAATTCTCTTTTTCAAGCAATCTTTCTGCTTACTATAACTGAGGAATCTCTTTCATCACACATAGTGAAGGTTACTCAAACGGTATCCGAAGTTGAAATGACGAATAGAAAAGACCTAGTAAGTTCAGTGTCCCGACACGACGCCATCTGCAAGGATTTTGGACTAACACCATGTACAGTGGACACTAAGAGGTGTCAACTAAGGAGGACACGTGCTGGTACATGCTATGCAGCCGTCGTTTTCTTCATGATCCTGGCAACATCAGCGCTTGTGGTAAACTGGCTGCAAATTTTGAACGTGCGAAAGAAGGATTCCTTTAGCTTTGTCTGGCTGATTGATTATGTAGTGACAAACTGTATCCTTATTGTACTACTTTATCGGGACAGCGCTATGCTGGAGTCTCACCTTTTCTCCAGCTCAGTGGTAGGGATCTGCTGCTCTCGCTACGCCTAGCTGCTGTGATGCTGGAACATTTGACGAACGGTGTGAAATGGACATTTACTTTCGTATTTCTCACAATAGGTATTGTACCAACAGCTGTGTCCCGGTATGTGCGGATCGTTCTCCTGGTGAGGGTGACCTGCGACAAACAAACCAGCGTCCCAGAGCGGCAGCATAGGTGAGACACCAGCGGGGACCTCCAGCAGTCAGGCACTGGACGCTGACGACCGGCTACTTGATGTGTGCCGAGTACCCCGGAGGTACTTTCGGTCCACGAGATGTTTCCAGTTTCACTTAAGGTGACACCAATGTGTGGTGTTTCTTGGAGTGTAGTTGCCGCAGTCTTATTACAGCAGCATAAAGGGCAATCATAACGGCTGTTGACGATAGCAGTGGACACACAAGTGCGATGACGACGGCTCCTGTCCTGCTGGGTTCGACTCTCAGCAGCACAGAGACGGTGGAGCTGCGCCGTTTCTCGTAGCTGGTACGAAGCCAGAGGACCGCTCATCAGCTATGTGGCATCACGCGCTTCGATCTACTGACGTTGGTGACATCCTTCGCCCCTCACCGCAACTTGTACCGTGATTCTGTTGACTTTCTGGGCAGTGTTCTGAGAAACCACTTCTGTTAAAAATTATAGTAGGGCTATTGCTTAACATGGGTTTTTCTGTACTCACTATTGTGCTGCTATGACTTCAAGTTTGTAGAACACATTTCCAGTTATATTAATTTGTATTTAAGCAGAGGTCACTATTTAATGTCTCTAATATACTAACGATTCTGCTGTGAGGGCATATTAATCTTCTGGCCATGTCTCCTTACTTAATATTGCACAGCATACCTAAGGGGTACGAAGACAGATGTGATCGAGTCTTTTGCGCAGCACACCCAGGAGCCGTGGGGTTAGCTTCACTCGAGGCTCGCTTGTTTTAGAAACCATAGGAGGCCAATTCAAATTGTGGGACTCACTCTACTACGTTAAACTCTGCGCTACTAGTAATTATAAATGGAAAGACTAAAGTGATTTTCTTTTAAATTACAGTGATAGTTGCACGCTTTTGGTATTACCTTGAACCACAAGAGAAATTAATCCACTGAAATGAAAGAGACATGAACAGAAACAGCGATCAGGATGTTTATGATGTGGACAGAGCGGTGTCAGAGTCGCTGGGGAGGACGTGTTTGCCAGAAGGTCGCCAGAGGGGGCGAAGATCGACTCTGAGTTACGGGAACCGTCAGCGGTGCGCCGATCCATTGGAGCAACAGAAGGTGGGCAAACACACACACACACACACATACACACAGCAGCCGAAGTGAGCTATCCCACAGGCTGTCTTCTATACGACGACCACTCAACGTACGAGATACTAAAACCCGAAATACCTACTTCTACGACAATTAGATCTGTATTAGTCTCGAAAGTAGAGATGAATGCCATTTGATTCGTTTGATATGGGAATGCAGCACCACCAATTTAAAAAACTGACCAGACAGATTTTCTTCGCTCTGGAGCCTCACGTTACAGAACGTAAATGCTTCACAGAACGGCACTTCTGTACAGTATTTTATTTTCTGCTGTTCGCCAGTTTCGACCACACTGTGATTTTCACGCTGTCGTCGGACATATCAAAGAAGCTTTTAAAACATGGACATTCTCAGATAATAAGTTAAAGATTTCTACCAAAAAACTGAAAGCGAAATCACATGATGAAATTATTAGTGATTTATTATTTCGTCATTATAAGTAAAAACCGTTGTAGCAGACGTTTGGTTCGTTATTTACAAAGTTGAGAAACGTCTCAATCAAAATCGGGAGCCGTGTCGAGCAGCCTGTACTCCATGTAATTACGTAGTAAACCCATTGTATTAGTAAGCGTATACTCAACACTTGCAATAAATTTCAGTCTGTTCATAAATCACTTCGAAACGGGGAACTAAGAATTTACTGCATTCCGTAACATTATTATTCTACATAGTCTATATTTTAAGCTTTTCAATCAGGTTAGCGTTTGTCCAAAAACAGCCATTGATAATCGCTTTAGGGACAGGTCTAATAAACAAGACGTATACTACAAAACCAACAGTCAATGGCCCCTCAGGGTTGCAGTTCCTTCTGTTAAATGAGAATACCTATCAGGATACAAAATCTTAATTCAAAAGGATAGCCAGTCACGCAAAATTACGTTATTTCAGAAACTCTTCAAAGAAATCAGCTGGAAAGTGTATGCACGAATGACAAATATGGTACTTTTACTGATAAAATTATTAATTTTTTTTAAAATCATGTTTCCACAAAAGTAATCCAGATTAGTGCAAAGTCTACAAAAATCCACAGATTTCTCAGGGAATAAAGGTATCTTGGAAAACAAAAAGAAAACAATATTTCTAAGTCGTAAACGGGTCTCAAGTTATTGAGAAGATAGTAATACAGAAAATTACACAAAGGTATTATGAGAAAGACATGGAGACATAAGATGGCATAATGGAGGCAGTATTCCACACAGTGAAGGAGAAAACTGGTAGGGTTACTAATGAAGAACACTGATACTATAAAGATGGAACACTGGACGATGCATGCAGTGTTCAAAACATTGCAACAAGCATTTTATCACTGTTACTGAACCGAAGGTGTTGTCGAGTGCAGTAGTGCTAACATGGAATGTGTGAGACCGTCACTACAAATAGCTCGTGTAGTATGAACATGATTCTGACCATGAAAGCTGAAATAATATCCGTGACAAAAGCCTTAAAAAAATATCTACCTGCTATGGTAAAATATCTTCAAAGTTATCTAAAGAGTGTTTATCTGAGTTTAGTAACATACTAAGCCTTACCTGTAGTCAGACAGTTATCAGTGAAATGTTCCTAATTTGTTGAAATATACTGAAGCTAAGCCTTTGTATAAGAACTGATTAAATGGTTCTTAAACAATTGACACAGATAAAATATTGGTTGGTTGGTTGGTTTTGGGGAAGGAGACCAGACAGCGTGGTCATCGGTCTCATCGGATTAGGGAAGGATGGGGAAGGAAGTCGGCCGTGCCCTTTCAGAGGAACCATCCCGGCATTTGCCTGGAATGATTTAGGGAAATCACGGAAAACCTAAATCAGGATGGCCGGACGCGGGATTGAACCGTCATCCTCCCGAATGCGAGTCCAGTGTCTAACCACGGCGCCACCTCGCTCGGTAGATAGAATATTCTCAAAGTCACTGTCAGGGTATCGGCTACATTGTGGTACTATGAGTTCTATTTATGCATACAGTGGGAATGTACACAACTCATTATATATATATATATATATATATATATATATATATATATATATATATATATATATATATATATATAAACGGCATTTTATTGTTAAATGACTATACTTTATGTTAAATAGAACATTATAACCTTTTATTATTAATCTTAATAGGAATGCTATTGCGAAAATACAAATAGAGAATTTTGGTTTAGCGCGTTAAACAGACTTCTCCAAATTTTCTAAATTCATTAAGGTTCATATGTCGGTAAACTGTCGCTTTCAGTCGAAATGATCAAACATAAGATTGTGTACAGCTGAAAGTTGAATCTTATCATTCAAGTGATATTCTTCCTGTACTCATTAGACCATTTCACTATCATGTAAAACAGTGGAACAAGCACTACATAATTTCTGAACTTATGAGTGTTTATCACCCTCAAAATGTAAAATGATATTAAAAAGGGAAGTTTCTACCTACGCAATTAACTTTGAGACTGGCGAGGTTATTTTGAAAAATACCATTCATTATTTATAATATTACTTGAAAATACAGGTCTTCGGTTGCACAGGTAAAAAATTTTTCAACTTTACCTAGGTTTCAACTGCTCTAAGGCAGCCTTCATCAGAAGTAAAAAAATTTTACATTACCTATAACAGAGTTTTGGAATAATATAAAAAATCATTAAATTAAACATATGATATAAAATTACTTCATAGCTAACTGCTACGGTACAGTAGACAAAGAAAGCATACTTACACATGGTAAATAGTTATGAAATGGTTTAGAGCAACAGTGCTCACGTTAAAGATAAAAATATATTTGTACATTATAAAATTTTCCTAGGAATGCACAACTTGATTAAGACGCGCCGCTAAGGGTCGCGTGTGCTGGCGGCACTGTAAGCAGCATCAGACTGACAGGCGCGCGCGCCGTTGATGTTAGCAAGTTGGCACCTTGTATCGCGCCATCTAGTATTGAATGCTTTTAATTTACAGTGACAACAGTTGTCAGAAGCATTGGAACAGGAGTGCACGTAATGTGCTGATTACATCATGTCAGATAGTATGTATCAGATCGAAAGTTGAACAAAATATTATACTGTAAAACAGGGAGAGAGAGAACAATATTTAAGGCTACAGTACGGGAAGCATAATAGCAATATTCCGCGTTAAGTGATTTTAAGCAAGGGCTTTACACCATCAAAGAAATTTTTATAACGTAGTTGTAATTGCTCATTGAGGATTAAATGGTCGTTACGGGAAAAATGTTTGAAAATTTCCAACTGTTCAATAATATCAAGTCTGAAGCCTTTCTTTTCCGTATGTAAGATACTAATATCATGAACATCTTTAGGTTTGTGTCCTGTGATAAGAAGGTGGTCAGCGAATGACGAATTATGTACGTTCGTACCTTTTTCCCTAATAGATGCTCTTTATATCTAATCGAAAATGCTCGTCCAGTCTGTCCTATAGAATAAGCTGAGCAAGTGTCACAGGTGATTTTATAAACGCCTGAGTTTGCAGAGGCGACCGTCTTGGTTTTAAATTATGGATAAGATTATTTTTGAGAAAGTTGTTGGTAGAGAAAACTATGCTGCAGCCATATTTATTTTTAAGGAGACGTTGCAATCTGTAGGTTAGTGGCCCTACATACGGTAAAGAGAAGTATTTCTTCAAATCGCTAGGCTCGTCAATAGTGGTCCCAAGCGGGGTAATTCTGTTATTGGCTTTCTGTCTGAAGACATCATCTACTATATTTGGTTCGTAACCATTATTAACTGGAATGGTTTTAATTAGATTCAATTCGGTTTTTAAATTTTCAGAGGACAGAGGGGTGGAGATTGCTCTATCAACAGCAGAGTGAAAAAATGCTTTTTTGTGAGATCGTGGGCGTGTGGAACAGGCTTTCTTTGTCTACTGTACCGTAGCAGTTAGCTATGATGTAATTTTATTATATATGTTTAATTTAATAATTTTTATATTATTCCAAAACTCTGTTACAGCTAAAGCAAAAATTTTTTACACCTGATGAAGGCTGTCTTAGAGCAGTTGGAACCTAGGTAAAGTTGAAAAATTTTTTTACCTGTGCAACCGAAGAGCTGTCTTTTCAAGTAATATTATAAATTTCGTCTACGGTTGCTGCATTATCGGCCACGTTCAAAATTGCACCATTCATTATTTTATCAGTTCGCTACAATCATCATAAAGCCTACCCTTTGCGTCTGTAATTCATAAGAAGCAAAATTTGGCCGCTGGACCTCTACGCATTACTCACAAATTGCAACGGATCACCAATAACCCTCACTGAAGATATTTCCCCAGAAATTTTTTCTACAAATTGTTAGAGTTGTAGTTAAGTAACAATGTATCTAAGAAATCATTAAATGCTTTCGTTCTCGATTTAATTAGTTCAGTTAGCTTACAACGAAAAGTGGAAGAGGCGTGTTCCTTGCACCGTCGGACAGGTGAAGGGAGACTGGTTTTATCCTCTCTTGACGAGTTGTTATTGTTGTTTGTTTTTCGGAATGGTCTACATTAATGCAAGATTATTTTAACTATAGTAAGAGCTAACAATATGAAAAAAAATATGAAAGACACTTTTAAATGTTTACACAGGAGCTGCTCTTTATTTATTGGCTAACTAGTTTTGGATTTCACCCATTCTCACAAGCTATGCGTTTTGTTTCTAGGGTATGTTATCATACGTAAGAGTAGCTCAGAGCTTCATTATTCAGGATGATCTTGTCCACGTGATAACAATATTTTATGTATAACAGGAATATGTTCTCACTGGAGTACACTGTGTGTCACATAGGCTTATTTGTCAGTACGAAATGGCAACATATTCTCTATTTTATATTAAACGAGGTAGTCATGTGGATCACATCGTGCAGAATAGTAAATATCTGAGCTGCATATAAGTATCATGACATCAGTACAGCTGCACACAACAAGCATTCCCCACGTACAAAATACATGGCTTGTGAAAATGGGCAAAATCCGAAACTAGTTATTCAATAAATAATTAGCAGCTTGGGTGCAAACAGTTAAATTTTTTTTCCCTTGAACGTTCGAGAGCTGCAAGACGTGATGTACTGAAAACCATTAATATGAAAAAAAAAATATTTTCCATCATCTCTGTTTGCAGGGAAGGTATATAGCATACAGTGTTTTTCGGGGACATACGGTGTTTGAGAACAAAGATGTGCGAAAACGACAAGACACGGAGAAGGAAGATACACATCGCTACAAGTTTGTAACTCACGCTACAGGTTCTCTGTGTGGGTGCGGCTCGTGACGCGACACATGTCTGTACGTGTGAGCAGTTCATTCTGACGAATTGTCCAGGAAAGTGTGATCGCAAACCGTTTAGCAAATACGTTCATTAGGGTGCCAATCTGCAGGCACCAACTGAAGCCATGCAACAATGTGGAGCAGAGCGTTTACAACGAAACTTAAGAGAGCGCAACCTTGAGGCGGAATCTCTAATTTTAAGAATTCTGCAAACCATTAGTAGGCTTCTCTTCAACAATTGGTCATTAATACGTAACAACGACATGGGGCAAATGCTCGCTGGTTCTATGATAACCTATCATGGAACACAAACGTCTCAACGATAGCGAACTGGTTAAGAAACCAAACGTTTCCTCTATATTTCAACCACAGAAACTCAATGGTAGATATCAGTTTCACAGCAAAAATTTCCAAAAATGGTTCAAATGGCTCTGAGCACTATGGGACTTAACATCAGAGGTCATCAGTCCCCTAGAACTTAGAACCACGTAAACCTAACTAACCTAAGGACATTACACACATCCATGCCCGAGGAAGGATTCGAAATTGCGATCGTAGTGGCAGCGCGGTTCCAGACTAAAGCGCTTAGAACCGCTCGGCCACAACGGCCGGCAAATATTTCCAAATATTGTTGGTGTTGTTCTCTTCAGTCATGAGACTGGTTCGATGCAGCTCTCCATGCTACTCTATCCTGTGCAAGCTTCTTCATCTCCCAGTACCTACTGCAACCTACATCCTTCTGAATCTGCTTAGTGTATTCATCTCTTGGTCTCCCTCTACGATTTTTACCCTCCACGCCGCCCTCCATTCCTAAATTTGTGATCCCTTGATGCCTCAGAACATGTCCTACCAACCGATCCCTTCTTCTTGTCAAGTTGTGCCACAAACTCCTCTTCTCCCCAATTCTATTCAATACCTCCTCATTAGTTACGTGATCTACCCATCTAATCTTCAGCATTCTTCTATAGCACCACATTTCAAAAGCTTCTATTCTCTTCTTGTCCAAACTATTTATTGCCCATGCTTCACTTCCATACATGGCTAGACTCCATACAAATACTTTCAGAAACGACTTCCTGACACTTAAATCTGTACTCGATGTTAACAAATTTCTCATCTTCAGAAACGCTTTCCTTGCCATTGCCAGTCTACATTATATATACTATCTACTTCGACCATTAACAGATATTTTGCTCCCCAAATAGCAAAACTCCTTTACTACTTTAAGTGTCTCATTTCCTAATCTAATTCCCTAAGCATCACCCGACTTAATCCGACTACATTCCATTAACCTCATTTTACTTTTGTTGATGTTCATCTTATATCCTCCTTTCAAGACACTGTCCATTCCGTTCAACTGCTCTTCCAAGTCCTTTGCTGTCTCTGACAGAATTACAATGTCATCGGCGAACCTCAACATTTTTATTTCTTGTCCATGGATTTTAATACCTACTCCGAACTTTTCTTTTGTTTCCTTTACTGCTTGCTCAATATACAGATTGAATAACATCGGGGAGAGCCTAGAACCCTGTCTCACTCCCTTCCCAACCGCTGCTTCCCTTTCATGCCCCTCGACTCTTATAACTGCCATCTGGTTTCTGTACAAATTGTAAATAGCCTTTCGCTCCCTGTATTTTACCCCTGCCACCTTCCGAATTTGAAAGAGAGTAATCCGGTCAACATTGTCAAAAACTTTCTCTAAGTCTCCAAATGCTAGAAACGTAGGTTTGCCTTTCCTTAATCTATTTTCGAAGATAAGTCGTAGGGTCAATATTGCCTGACGTGTTCCAACATTTCTGCGGAATCCAAACTGATCTTCCCCGAGATCGGCTTCTACCAGTTTTTTCATTCGTCTGTAAAGAATTCGCGTTAGTATGTTGCAGCAGTGACTTATTAAACTGATAGTTCGATAATTTTCACATCTGTCAACACCTGCTTTCTTTGGGATTGGAATTATTATGTTCTTCTTGAAGTCTGAGGGTATTTCACCTGTGTGATACATCTTGCTCACCAGATGGTGGAGTTTTGTATGGACTGGCTCTCCCAAGGCCGTCAGTAGTTCCAATGGAATGTTGTCTACTCCCGGGGTCTTTTTTCGACTCAGGTCTTTCAGTGCTCTGTCAAACTCTTCACGCAGTATCGTGTCTCCCACTTCATCTTCATCCACATCCTCTTCCATTTCCATAATATTGTCCTCAAGTACATCACCCTTGTATAAACCCTCTATATACTGCTTCCACCTTTCTGCTTTCCCTTCTTTGCTTAGAACTGGGTTTCCATCTGAGCTATTGATATTCATACAAGTGGCTCTCTTTTTTCCAAAGGTCTCTTTAATTTTCCTGTAGGCAGTATCTATCTTACCCGTAGTGAGATAAGCCTCTACATCCTTACATTTGTCCTCTAGCCATCCCTGCTTAGCCATTTTGCACTTCCTGTCAATCTCATTTTTGAGACGTTTGTGTTCCTTTTTGCCTGCTTTAATTACTGCATTTTTATATAATCTCCTTTCATCAATTAAATTCAATATTTCTTCTGTTACCCAAGGATTTCTACTAGTCCTTATCTTTTTACCTACTTGATCCTCTGCCGCCTTCACTACTTCATCCCTCAGAGCTACCCATTCTTCTTCTGCTGTATTTATTTCCCCCATTGCTGTCAATTGTTCTCTTATCCTCTCCCTGAAACTCTGTACAACCTTTGGTTTAGTCAGTTTATCCAGATCCCATCTCCTTAAATTCCCACCTTCTTGCAGTTTCTTCCAAATAAAGTGCCAATAATTTACGCGCATGTCGCCGTCGCCGTCGCCGTTCGGGAACATGGCAGAGGGGCCATGACGCAGTTCCTATACCGCCTGAACAGCTTCCATGAAACCGTACAGTTGACGACAGGACGACAGAGCTAGAACGTAAGGGATGTCTTCCAGTTTTGGACATTCTAATAAGATGAAATGAAGACGGCACGCTAGGATATGCAATCTATAAAAAGGACTCGCTTAGATATGTACTTGCAACACCATAGAACTGTATGTAGAAAAAAAAAAAAAAAAAAAAGGGAGAGAGAGAGAGAGAGAGAGAAGCACAGACTGACGTGCATCGAAAAAAGCGAATGATACAGCCATCAGGAAATAAGATGTACAGGAAGATGAACAGAGCCTCACCTAAGCCAGAACTGCAAGAATCTTTCTAAAGAGATAACATCAGAGTCACCTTCCGATCACTACGAAAAACGAATAATGTATTTGGTTCGGGTATATATGACATTCCTTGCGAGTGTGGCTCCCAACAGATCCGGCAAATATAGCACAACATCCCGCAACGCTAGATGGAACACATTAGATGCGTACATTTTGGAAATAAAGACAAATCAGCACTGGCGAAACACAGCCTCAACGAGGGGCATATGTTAAAATTTGAGAAAGCGAATTTTATGTGCCGAGCGAGTGGATTTTGGGACAGTATAATCAAAGAATTTAGTGAGATAAGGCTCCATGATAATCTCGTAAGCAGAGATGACAGCTATCACCTGAGTTCGGCAAGAGATCCTGTTCTAGCACCTTTACGCCAAGCGTGCACTCAGCAGTTGACTCCTTGCGAATCTGGGCACTGAATGCACCGAGAGTTGAACAGAAGTCCACAACCCCCACCACACGCCACGCCTGGGGAGAGTCGGCCACCGTTCAGGTATACACAGGGTGAAATGGCTGTTAAGTGCCGATATTTGTACTGTTGACTGAGGACGGCGTGGCGATCGACATCACAACAGTATTATAGCTGTTACAACACATATGTTTGTAGGTTGCTTGGTATCTCCAAGTAGGTGTGGCAAGGGTGAGCCGTTGATGCTTATACTCCCCTGGGCAAATGGTCAGGGATTGAAGTGTGAACACGTGCACGGAAAACGGTTAGTCTATAACGAAAAGTGTTGTCTGCTTAGTGGTGAACTGACGACTGTGCAGAAAACATTATGTCGAAAATTCGTGACATGTTTGCGAGAAGACAGTTCGACGCAGAGAAACAACCAAAACAGTGATAAGCGTAAATATTTAGGTACCACATACAAAAATATCTGCACCTAAGGGCGTTAGATTTTCTATATGGGTCACCCACACAACCTCGACATTTCACTAGAAGATGATGGAAGTGGCATTCATCGAAACGTCGCGGAATTTCGACGAAGCCACACAGATAGAAACTGGAGAAGACTTTATCAGTGCCAGTAACGTACACGCAAGAGCATGGCACATTTAGAAGGTCAAGAGAGAAAAAGGGCAAGTAAGTATTTTTATTTTCAGACAAATCTTTGACATCAAAATGTTATTCAGTAATATAAAGAGATTTACTAAATACACAGGAAAGTTAAAATTGTTTTGAATCTGCCAAAAAACTGTAAAAAAAATGTGACTTTAAAATAGGTCGGCATCAACGAGATGTTAAATTTCTCACTACAGCTATGAAATTCAGTGTGATGTAGAATTCTAAATAGTACCTGTGGTGTAGCAATGGGGGAGGGTGCTGTAGAGCGTTAGCACGTAGTGTGCTTCCTGAGTTCTGGATCTGAAAAATTACGTGTCAGAAGAGCAATCCATACTAAGTAAACTACTTCATTTCCATTACAAGTAGTTTTACTTTACAAATGAGTTACTGCTTGACTTACTCTGCTAAACATTTAATATAACAATACTCATATCCCCAGTATAATGTGGTAGCATTTTAAACTGCTTACATATGTCAGTAATTGTATTAAACGTTGCTAATCGATTTTTGTTACCACTGGAGGCCTTTGGATAGACACACTGCAACTATGGCCAAGAGACCTTTTGCTGTTTTGTAATAAGGATGGGTACAAAAATGAATACATTTTACGCTGTATCTTAATACATTACATTTTATATGAGAATTTTCACATGTAATGTATGTTGTATTTTAGAGCTAATACAGGGTGATTCAAAATGAATACCACAACTTTAGGAATTTAAAACTCTGCAACGACAAAAGGGAGAGCTAAGCACTATCTGTCGGCGAATTAAGGGAGCTATAAAGTTTCGTTTAGTTGTACATTTGTTCGCTTGAGGCGCTGTTGACTAGGCGTCAGCGTCAGTTGATGCTAAGATGGCGACCGCTCAACAGAAAGCTTTTTGTGTTATTGAGTACGGCAGAAGTGAATCGACGACAGTTGTTCAGCGTGCATTTCGAACGAAGTATGGTGTTAAACCTCCTGATAGGTGGTGTATTAAACGTTGGTATAAACAGTTTACAGAGAATGGATGTTTGTGCAAAGGGAAAAGTTCTGGACGGCCGAGAACGAGTGATGAAAATGTAGCACGCATCCAGCAAGCATTTGTTCGCAGCCCAGGAAAATCGACTCGCAGAGCTAGCAGAGAGCTGCAAATTCCACAATCAACTGTATGGAGAGTCCTACGAAAAAGGTTAGTTATAAAACCTTATCGTCTGAAATTGGTTCAAGCACTGTCTGCAGCTGATAAGATTAAAAGAATCGATTTCTGTGATTTTCTCCTTGCTCAAATGGAAACAGATGAATCTTTCGTTTCAAAGATTGTGTTTAGTGATGAAGCAACTTTCCACACTAACGAGAAAGTCAACCGTCACAATGTCTGCATATGGGGCACTGAGAATCCGCGGGAAACAACTCAGTATGAACGTGACTCTCGCCTAAGGTGAACGTGTTCTGTGCCATTTCAGCCAATAAAGTTTTTGGTCCCCTTTTCTTCGAAGGTGCTACTGTAACTGGACTTCAGTATCTGGAGATGTTAGAGAATTGGCTGTTCCCTCAGCTCGAACAAGAAGCACAACAATTCATATTTCAGCAGGATGGAGCGCCACCACATTGGCACTTATCTGTCCGTAACTACCTGAACGTCAACTACCCGAGGCGATGGATCGGCCGCCAGGCAGCCCGTAACAGAGCACTTCATCACTGGCCTCCAAGAAGCCCTGCGATTTTTTCTTATGGGGGTATGTTAAGGATATGGTGTTTCGGCCACCTCTCCCAGCCACCATTGATGATTTGAAACGAGAAATAACAGCAGCTATCCAAACTGTTACGCCTGATATGCTACAGAGAGTGTGGAACGAGTTGGAGTATCGGGTTGATATTGCTCGAGTGTCTGGAGGGGGCCACATTGAACATCTCTGAACTTGTTTTTGAGTGAAAAAAAACCTTTTTAAATACTCTTTGTAATAATGTATAACAGAAGGTTATATTATGTTTCTTTCATTAAATACACATTTTTAAAGTTGTGGTATTCTTTTTGAATCACCCTGTATAATTGACTAAAAATAGCCAGCAAATAAATAATAACAAAATAAGTGTCGTAACAATCATCGCTGTGTCCCATTAAGAGGTTCTTATTGCATGCAGTGAAAATGCAAACTCCCAGCCTGTTAGTTCGTTGCCAATTGTGTTTCTCCCGTGACGTGAGTATGAGCAAGTGTGGTGCTACATAATCGTTAGATAATTAATTCCGATAGCATGAAACACGGTAAAATATGACACTGAAAGCAAAGGGATTAAGAAAATGCACAATATCGATTTAGACAAACAAAGAATTTTTGGAGCAGAGAATGCGACTGGCTTTTACCCTTCTGTATTGATTGGACAGTCCTTGCAATGTCCATTAAAATAACACCCACCTTAAAGAAATATTACTTCCCTCCTACATCATGTCAATTTCAGACCAATTCCTTATCCATATTTTTCTCACTTTCTCGCTCATCATGAGCGTACAGTTGAGAGATAGCCCTAACCTTCTGCGTCGTTCCTCGCAGACACAACATACAGACCTGTCACCTCCCAGTTGTTACTTCAGCGATTGCAACTGTCGAGGAAGGCGCAGTAACAATTCTTGGACGTAATTGCCAAGGTAAAGAAGCTACGTGCTCCTGGTAAAGAGTTTAGTGCTTAAGTCTATAATATTCAATGACGAATAACTGCTACTTTCGTAATTTGTAATTTAACAGGGAAGAAACAAATGTACATAACTGCCATTAAAAATTTCAGGATCTTGTCCAGCAAGAGGGCATGCAACAAACGGTAAATTGGCTGAAGTGCACTACATGTCTTTATATGCAGATGGTTAGCATACCAGCGCAAATGCAAAATTTTTGATAAACAGATCATGTAGTTTTAGAACATTGTCGCGAGTTAGAGGATTTCCGAACTTGCAAGTAGTATATTTTCGTGAGTTTGTATGCGTTTTGAAGTTGTAGTAATACTCGCAAGTAGCACAGATTTACCATAGAATATTTCCACGAGTTAGCGAGTGTTTGGAGTTGCAAGTATTTCCATGTTGAACAATCTTAGCGTGAGCTGGACATAGAATAATTTCACGAAGTTTAGCTATTATGGAACTTTGAGCTTGAACACAGGTGACTGGTCTTAAAAGAAGCTTTGGTAGTTTTCTGGGAATACATGCTAGATAATGTGGTGCACCGTTTTAGCTAATAAATTCGAGAAGCTTTGGCCCTATTGTTGCGACAATTCAACCTCAAAGGGAAATCAATAAATGTAATTGAGTTAAGCGAAACCCAAAGTGAGTTGAGAATATTGTTTGGATTTTGGCCTCATATGTTTAAATACTGCCCGCAATCTATGAAACTGATACTAACAAGATTAAAAGACCATTGTGGCAAATGTCTTGGTTGTTCCATAGATGAGCAACCAAGTGTAAAAAAGAAGAAAACAACCAATACGTAGAAGCTACTTACCGAACAGTCGCACAGTACATGGCTGGACATTAGAAGTGGGACTTTCTGTACTCGAAATTCAATTATGACGCGGCGAGTTCTGAATGTTTAACGAGATCGACCAAACATTCTTCGCCATGTAATAACGGTATTGTGTCTTACTTGTTTCTGTTGTAGCTTTACTGTGGAATAGTTATTATTAACAATGTTAGCAGCCAGTCACATAACGAACATCATTACTTTACACGACATTCTATCCTCTTTTTTGAAATTTTGTTCTACTCCACAAGTTTTGCGCTGACGTAACTTTTCCCATTGCCAGTTTCTTGATGTTACTACGCCAGTGCAGTTGATGCTGTGTTGCATATTTATGTGCTGCTAGCTTCAGTCAGTGTCACATAATTTTATTACACTATTTACTACCAGAATTCAATTTTTGTGCTTGTGAATACCAGAATCTGAATTGCAGCAACTGATTATCAGTAAACAGTAGTTGTAGAGTTCTGTATTGGCAGTGATGACAGAAACATCGAGGTGGGAATATCATTACGATTTTAACTAACTTTTATTGTACAAAGTAAGGAATCATGCCGACAGAAACCGGATTTTTATCTTACGAGTATATACAGCTAAGGACAGACTTAATGTGAAACGTTCATTTGATAATAAGAGATAATTTTGAGGTCAAAAAAGTGCCCATTATCGATGGACCTCTGTATCAAGGCACTGGATTTATCAGTTTTCCAGTTTTCTGTCCTTGCAGCGTAATTCATAGAATTGTACCTCATTCACATTTAGCACTTAAAATGCTTTTCATAGCCACAAAATTTGTTAGCTGTAGAAATTGGTTGATATCGGCAGCGATAAATCTACCGACCTGAAAGGGTTTTCCATCAATTTACACTTAAGATTCTTTGATTTTTATGTTGCTTAAACAGCTTTCAGTGTACGTGCGTTACTCAAAAGGAAGAAATTCTTCACATCCATTTTTCATCTAGTTATTCCAGTTATTTGCGTAATGAATGAGGTTGCTGATTATGGGGACTGCTGGTAGCTACAGGTAAGGAATCATGATCACGACAGAATTGGAAATAAAGTTAGAAGAAAAAGATTTCTGATATCTGTGAGGCAGGAACTAAATATCAGTGTGTAAGAACTTGGGTTCTACAGGAAGAGAATGATTTGTAGCCTTTAGTGGTGATATGAGTACTGTGCTACATTTAAATTTAACAAATGGATAGGTTTCTGGGACTATTTTATGTACATACTATGAGATGGTGATTGTAAAAACTGAACTGGCAAAAGGATGTTTTGCGCTGAGTTACGAAACGTATGGAGCATCTGGGCTGGTGACAGACTGGAGCTGACTGGCATAAACAGTAGGGAATCTCTTTATTTACTCTTTGCTGGGATAGTAAGGAGCGCAACTGTCCATCATTAGCGCTACTGGCATTACAGAATAGAACATATCTTTTGAAAACGATTTGAGTGATTAGCGTTTCTTGTTAATTAACATATGGCTGTATTTTCTTCCAGGTTTCATAAACTGACTTTGTAGCATATGTCAGAGACATTTTAAAGTAAGTTATATAACTATATTCTGATATGCCAGTGCAATCAGCATATAAATTTGGTTATTGCGTAGTTTTCAGTGGCAGTGAGCTTTACATCCGAAGATAATGATTAATTCGACTATAACACAGATTACATAACTTCACCTGTAAATAATTTCATCAATGGTACCACATTATCTGAAGAAAGGAATGTATTTATAAAAATTAAACATTTGGATTAACATTGGTGAAATATTCAATGGTTCTTTTTGTAGTTCCATCTGTTCATTCAAAATAATGTCTCAATGTTTCATAACATATGTTGCGGCCAAATGTAGTAAGCGTTGCTTCATGCGGTGGAGAATGGCAAAACATAGGCACGCCGGTGACTGAGGCGTTGCGAAGTAGGCAGGCACAGATAGCGTAGCTGACAGCAGCAGTCTACCAACAGGTTGACGCAAGGACGCACACAGACTGACCGCCGAGCGAAGCCTGGAGAGTGCTGAGTAAGGGGAAGTGAGGCCAGCATGCTAAGTTACGCTGCAATATACTGCGGGAGTAATAACAAAAAGCTACCACCGAGGGTAATAAACGTCCTCCTGCCGGGTTTAAATAGTGAAGCGCAGGCAGCAACAGACAGAAGCCATTAGGAAGCAGCTCGGATCTGCAGACGGACGTGGTCAGTGTCCGAATGTTTAATCTTCGTAGGTGACGATTCCGGAAGTCTGTTCCAGCTTGCAGGAGTCATCCGTTCGTCGCCAAATGTCGACTTCAGCTCTGGGGGTCGGCCCGAGTTCGGCCGGCACCTTGGCTGACGAATTACAGCGCGAACTTCCAGCAGGACCGGCCGCAGCTCGGTCTCGGTCACGGGCGCTGCCAGGGACTGACGCCTGGACTTCACGGCAATCTGTCCCCACGGCGCGTGGTCCGTCCATGATGGGACCTCGCGGACATCGCGACTGATGGCTTTCCAGCAGGCTCCGTGGGCGTGCCCGTACTGGGGCGCCGAGTGGCGACGAGTTCATCTCAGCCACAGGGCATCCTGTCTTCAGCGGAGCACTTGTGGCCTGAGGCTCCCGAGTGCCATCAGCGGCACGCGTTGCGCGTATTCTCGGAGAATCTGCACAGCAGCAGCCAGGCGGAGGGATCCGCAGGGCTGGGAAGCGACGACGAGGGAGAAATTGTAAAGAAACTTCAATAAATAATTGTAAAACTCCACGCCGTCTCAGCCTTTGGCGCAGCCACTGTGTCTGCTGCTAACAAGTGGTGCAGAAGCGTAACAAGTGGTGTCAGGCACACCCACACCGTGACATCGACTAGCACCGTGCGGAGCAACCGAGAAACACCAAATAGGGTGAGTCCAGCAACTGCCTTCTCTCTAAATTTTTTTATGTGTAGCTAGATATGTTGAGGGCAACGTTAATGGGTTTGAGAGTGTCATTTGAAAGGCCCAGCAGCCCTGTAGACTTATCACAGTTTGGTGGGAATGATAGTCATGTTAACTTAATACCATCTAAATGTGTAGTGTGTGGATTAACAGGCCATGTCAGTCCTTGCGATAAATTTGTACCAAGCATTTATTATGCGTGTGGCTTCTATGGTCATGTAACGAGGCAATGTGGTATGTCTAGATAGCTTGCCATTAGACATGCTAGGAATTAACTTGCTTCTGTGTAATACAATTTTATTTTTGTGAGGTGAGGTACACCACACGGAAAATGCCAGAGACACGTGCAACCAGGACAAGTGACGCTCTAGTCGCATTCACAGAGCAAGTTATGAAACTGATTGAAGAAAATAAGTTGCAAAAGCAGCAAATGCAGAGGATGGAGCAACAATTGTTGCAAAATACTCAGTCAGGTTCGGGAAGCGATAGTGTAGAATGCAAGGGTATTGTCTTTTCCGGTGTGGCAGATAGTTCAGCGTTTAAGGAACCATTTGCACTCGAGCACACACGATATTTAATTTACTGAACTTAAATTATATGCATCGATTTTTTAAGACAAGATAAAGCAAAACAAAGGAATTAACACTGCTCTCTTGTTTGCAAATGGCGAGCTTAATGTTAGTAGGTGACGCAAAGACTTATGCGGCATACCACGAAGGGTTAGGGATTTTACTAAGTTCACAGAGTTGGCTGAGGGATTATTGCAAAGGTTTAGGAAACAAAACAGTGCCAGACCTTTTAGAGAAAAATTGGGGAGGATGATGCAAGAAAACGGGTGAAACGGTAGAAGAATTTTCAGACAGAATTAGGAGAACGAATGCGCATATGTAAGAGTTAACGCAAGATGCGAGTGCAAATGAACTTATATTTAAAGAAGCAGAGAATGGAGCTGTAGACGCATTTTTGCGACGGGTCTCGCCGGATACGGATGGAAAATCCTAGTGACTTAGCAGCAGCATTGTGCGTAGCTACACATTTGCAGAAAGTGGATAGCGCCACTAGAAGTCGCAATGACAAGAAAATTTTTTCGTCCTCCAAAGAGTGTTACCGTTGTGGGAAGCAAGGTTATATTAAGGGCCAATGTCGGGAACCACAGTGTTTCAATTGTCAGAAAATAGGGCATAAGGCATAGCAGTGTAAAGCCAAGAAACAGGTTAATGATACAGCAGGTAAAAACTGTTAAACGAAAAAGGGAGTGCTCCTGTCGTCGGGACGCATTCCCAGTAAAAAGAGGTACTCAGAGTGCACGAAGAGGCGGATTGTAGTTTGATGGATTAGATAAAAGATAAGTGGCGAAGAGTTGTAGTGGATACTGGAGCGCATGTATCAGTTGTCAGTGTGGACCTTGAGGGCAATAAATCATTGGAAGCTCCGAGATACAGATTGTGCGCAGTAGGTGATAAAAATTAGATGCACCAGGGACAGCAGAGCTCCAGTTTAAGATAGGGAATGTGTGGTTCCGGGAGAAAATGAAGGTGTTGTCAACTGTGGGACAGGGATTTTCAGCGATACTTGGGCTGGACTTTCTGATTAAACATCACGCCAAAATTGACCTTTCGCAACATACGCTGGCACTCGATGGGAACTTGTTCTCAATGGGTACAGCCATTGCAAATGTTTCAGAGTCGCAAAGTGCACCGATAGCTAAGGTAATACCAGCTAAACTGCGTACAAGTGCATTAAAGGTGATTTCGTGTGACAAAGTACGAACAGGTACAGGGAAATTGATCTGGGTAACGGTGGATGTCGATGTGCCACAGTAGGGGTTATTCTTGGTAGAGCCACTACCAAATAATGAGGTTTTAGACAAAGCATTGCTTTATTTGTAGGAGTGTATCACGGGTAATGGAAATAAATGGGCAGTTTATGGTTCCGGTGAGTTAAGATAACTTCGGACGCGATGATATCGATCTGCCGAAGGGATTAGTAATAGCCACAGTAGAGTTAATGGATGAAGAGGACATCGATAGTTCGAGGCTAGACTATGATGTAAAGCAAACCGTCAGCACATTTTCACTTTGTGACAAGGTAAATCATTTGAGACGAAATGATTGTTCGGGTATGGAAACATTATTACTATAGTATAAAGCTTTGTTTGAAGCACAGGGTACGTTACCTGCTACACCGATAACACAGCATCGTATTCCGACAGGGAATCACGCTCCGGTGTATTGTAACCCATATAGACTACTGAAACAATTACAACCAGTGCTAGAGCAATTAATAGAGCAACAACTGGAAGATGGGATAATCCAGCACAGTAATAGTCCTTGTTCTAGTAGCGTGGTCCTAGTTCTGAAGATGACAACGGACGGGTCGAAAAAATTTCGCTTTTGTTGCGATTACAGACATTGGAATGAACGGACAGTGGCGGACGTGTATCCGATTCCGAATATCACAGAAACGTTAGACAACCTAGGGCAGTGTAAATTTTCGTCCACTATGGATTTGCAAAGCTGTTATCACCAGATTGAAGTATGTCCAGAGGACAGGCCAAAAACAGCATAATGGCGCATTGTGGTCACTTCGAGTTTAAAAGAATGCCGTTTGGGCTAAAAAACGCTCCAGCAACATTTCAGAGGTTGTTGGATGTAGTCCTTCACGGGTTGAAACCGAAAAAATGCGCGGTGTATCTGGATGACATACACTCCTGGAAATGGAGAAAAGAACACATTGACACCGGTGTGTCAGATCCACCACACTTGCTCCGGACACTGCGAGAGGGCTGTACAAGCAATGATCACACGCACGGCACAGCGGACACACCAGGAACCGCGGTGTTGGCCGACGAATGGCGCTAGCTGCGCAGCATTTGTGCACCGCCGCCGTCAGTGTCAGCCACTTTGCCGTGGCATACGGAGCTCCATCGCAGTCTTTAACACTGGTAGCATGCCGCGACAGCGTGGACGTGAACCGTATGTGCAGTTGACGGACTTTGAGCGAGGGCGTATAGTGGGCATGCGGGAGGCCGGGTGGACGTACCGCCGAATTGCTCAACACGTGGGGCGTGAGGTCTCCACAGTACATCGATGTTGTCGCCAGTGGTCGGCGGAAGGTGCACGTGCCCGTCGACCTGGGACCGGACCGCAGCGACGCACAGATGCACGCCAAGACCGTAGGATCCTACGCAGTGCCGTAGGGGACCGCACCGCCACTTCCCAGCAAATTAGGGACACTGTTGCTCCTGGGGTATCGGCGAGGACCATTCACAACCGTCTCCATGAAGCTGGGCTGCGGTCCCGCACACCGTTAGGCCGTCTTCCGCTCACGCCCCAACATCGTGCAGCCCGCCTCCAGTGGTGTCGCGACAGGCGTGAATGGAGGGACGAATGGAGACGTGTCGTCTTCAGCGATGAGAGTCGCTTCTGCCTTGGTGCCGATGATGGTCGTATGCGTGTTTGGCGCCGTGCAGGTGAGCGCCACAATCAGGACTGCATACGACCGAGGCACACAGGGCCAACACCCGGCATCATGGTGCGGGGAGCGATCTCCTACACTGGCCATACACCACTGTTGATCGTCGAGGGGACACTGAATAGTGCACGGTACATCCAAACCGTCATCGAACCCATCGTTCTACCATTCCTAGACCGGCAAGGGAACTTGCTGTTCCAACAGGACAATGCACGTCCGCATGTATCCCGTGCCACCCAACGTGCTCTAGAAGGTGTAAGTCAACTACTCTGGCCAGCAAGATCTCCGGATGTGTCCCCCATTGAGCATGTTTGGGACTGGATGAAGCGTCGTCCCACGCGGTCAGCACGTCCAGCACGAACGCTGGTCCAACTGAGGCGCCAGGTGGAAATGGCATGGCTAGCCGTTCCACAGGACTACATCCAGCATCTCTACGATCGTCTCCATGGGAGAATAGCAGCCTGCATTGCAGCGAAAGGTGGATATACACTGTACTAGTGCCGACATTGAGCATGCTCTGTTGCCTGTGTCTATGTGCCTGTGGTTCTGTCAGTGTGATCATGTGATGTATCTGACCCCAGGAATGTGTCAATAAAGTTTCCCCTTCCTGGGACAATGAATTCACGGTGTTCTTATTTCAATTTCCAGGAGTGTAGTTTTTTCAAGAGAGATAGAGCAGCATGTGGAACAGTTAGAGGAGGTGTTTAAAAGATTAGAGGCAGCACGGCTAACATTTAGTTTCGACAAATGCCATTTTGCGCAAGTACAAGTAAATTATCTCGGGTATGTTATTAGTCAGGACGGGGTAAAGACAGATCCTCGTCTCACTTCTGCAGTACGAGATTTTCCGTTTCCACAAACGGTTAAACAATTACAATTGTATATTGGTCTTGCGAGCTATTATTAAAAATTCGTACAGGGGTTCGCAGAAATTGCGAGGCCACTTACTAAGTTGCTAAGAAAAGGTGTTACCTTCCAGTGGACGTCAGAGTGCGAGAAAGCGTTTCAAGAGTTGAAATGTATACTGACATCAGATCCAGTTTTGAAGCGAGTAGGCTAGTGAGATGGGCGCTGAAACTCATTGAGTTCGATTATGAGGTAATACACGAGCCAGGTGTGAAACATACAAATGCTGACGCTTTGAGCAGGAAAGTGGCAGTATTACAAGTAACAGAGGTGACTGAAGATGAGTGGAAAAGGGCACAAGCCGTGGATAGTGATTGCCAATTGTTCAGAAAGTAACCGCAGTTCCTGGTACAGGGCGGGTTACTTTGCAGGTCGACGAAATGCGGCCCGCGCGTCGTCGTACCAGCAGCGTTAAGATCTGAAGTTTTGCAACAGGTGCATGACCATTTTCTTTCAGGACATGGCGGGAGAAGAGCTACGGATAGGCGGATAGCGGAGAAGTTTTGGTGCAGGACACGACGTCAAGACGTGGACGAGTATGTCAGGAACTGTGTGCCATGCGCACAGTGTGCGGACTTGAGCCATCAAAAGATTCAGCTTCAAAGATTACCAGAGGCAGACAGACCTTTCCAACAAATCGGAATTGATGTAATAGACCCATTTAATAGGACTGCAGCAGGGAATAAGAATGTGTTAACAGTGATTGACCACTTTTCTAGCTATTTAGTCATGGTCGCATTACCAGATCAGAAAGCAAGTACGGTGGCACAAGCTTTAGTTAATAATTGCTTACTCAGGTATGGGATACCTCAGTCCTTAATCTCGGATCAAGGTATTAATTTCACGTTGATCTGATGAAGCAGTTGTGTAAGTTACTGAAGGTAAAGAAACTACGGACTAGTCCATTCCATCCACAAGCAAACGGATGGATGGAGAGAGTGCAACGCATGATTGCTAAGATGTTGAGTCACTATGTAA
Source organism: Schistocerca serialis cubense (assembly GCF_023864345.2). Classification (NCBI taxonomy): domain Eukaryota; kingdom Metazoa; phylum Arthropoda; class Insecta; order Orthoptera; family Acrididae; genus Schistocerca; species Schistocerca serialis. The sequence goes on from NW_026048484.1 coordinate 173,587, forward strand.
ATAGTCAACACACCGACTGGGATGTGTACTTTCAATTCGTAACCAGTGCATATAATAGTAAGGCACATACGTCGACAGGACTGTCCCTGTACGAAGTGGTGTATGGGATGAAGATGCCATCACCTTTTGACATGCTTCGTCCAAGGCTGGGAGCGGAGGGCGAGCATGTAAGGCAATTTGCGAAAACCATTAAGGAGGTATGGCAGAGAGTTAGACGAGCTAACATGAAAGCGTTGGAACGGCAAGAACGGATGAAAGGTACAATGAGGAAGTTGCCACAGTACAGAGTAGGCCAATGGGTGCTACTAGGTAATCCGTATGCTCCAAAAGGGAGAACCAAGAAATTCACAAACAAGTTCCAGAGACCGTACCAGGTGGTGGAAATGACATCACCTGTCAATGTAAAATTACAATTGCCTACTAAGACAACAGTGGTTCACGTTAGTAGCGTTAAGCCGTTCCAGGGGGTAGTAGATCCATGTATATGTACTTCTGGCAGAAAGCGAAAAGAAGCGCCAGAAGCAGACAGTAAACTGGGTATTAAGTATATGTTGCGTTCGAGGTTCGAGGGATGTGTAGTTAGCAATAATTATCATGTGTGTATTATTTTTGTGCACGGACTAGGGTTATTTTATTGGTATTAAAGAGTAGATATGGGAGTTTTCTCCTTCTCTCTCCATTCTGTAGGTGACGCAGGATGGGTAAAGTGGATAGTATGGGGCGTAGTCCTCTGGCAGCTGACACAAGCTGGCCAGGCACAGAATATGCTGTTGCAAAGTGAGGTGTTGTTCGGGAAAGAACTGGATGTGGTCTTCACGAATCACGAGTGGACGCTTCAGCTGGTACTAAACATCCTGCAGGTAAGGAAAGAGATGCGGCAGCTACAGGAGCTGGTATCGAGTGTGGAAATGGTTGCATCTAAGAACGGAATATTACGGGACGTGCAAGAAGAGTACGAGGCTTTGGATAGGTCACGTAAGGAAATAAGGGAACAACTGCGTCAAGTCGTGAGCATGATTCCAGGGAGGAGAAAGAGAGTAAGAGGGGGTTGGTTGAATGCAGGTGGGAAGTGGCTGAAAACAATTTTTGGAACAGCGGTCAGAGACGATATTGAGGGTTTGAACAATTCTTTAACAGTTATTCGCGACAGGGAGGAAAGCATAGGGAAATTGGTGGATATACACACAACGGAGATACGGGGATTAGGTACAGAGTTGTTGAATGTGACACTTGTGGGGTGTGGGATGGCTAGATGGCTACAGGGTTACTAGCATATATAGAACAAACACAGAAATTATTGAATACAGATCTGGAAGAGGCACAAACGCAATTGGATATAGTGGAAAGGAAGCTGGAAATGGCTAAATTGCTGCGGGAACTGGTTAACAGCGTTGGTGATGCACGAGTGAGGATGGATGAATTGCAAGGGGCAGTACATCATGCATTGTACGGGCAGGTGAGTGTGACGCTGTCACCAGAAAAATTCAGACAGAGCCTGAAGCAGGCAGAGGGAGAGTTTCCAGAGGAGGTAGAGCACATAGTGCTGATAATTGAAGCGAGTATGTCACTTTATCATATGTCTAGGATTAAGGTAACAACGGATCTAGTTAAGATGTATATAGAGATAAGATTTCCAGTAACTAGTGTGGAGAGACAGTATCACTGTTACACAGTGCATCCTTATCCGATCAGATGGGAGCGCATGGGGAAGGGCGTATAGCTCAGGACACAGGAGGTTTTATTGATTTCTAAGGAGGGGGATACTCATGTTAATATGTCGAGTTTAGAGTTGAGTAGATGTCTAACGGAGTCAGTTTTCATTTGTCCATCATGAGTTTTTTTCCCGGGCAAGGAGTCGTGTGAGATCCACTTATTTAGGGCAGAAGCAGAAGCTTCAGAGTGTCGGAGAATAATCGTGAAGCCTACGCCACATTTTCAGCAAGTTTGGAGGCATTGGCTGTTTTCAGTATTCGCTACGGAGAGAATATCAGCCAAGTGTTATGACAATGGCAATTGGACAGCAACCACAGAGATGGAATCACGGGACAGTGGTTTGCTAATCAACAGGGCAAATTGTGACATAGTAGGGGATCGTTTCAGCTTACCAGCGACAGTCACGGGAGTCATCAAGGTTACAGATACTCATCTGACGTTGTACTGGCCAGATGGGTCATTCAGCATCACTCCAGGAGAAAATTTGACGTATATTAACAACACCTTGGATGCTATAGTATTGCAAACGATAGATAAACTAGTTGATTTGGAGAGAGGTCAAATTTCAATGCAGCAATTATTAAGGCATGTAGAGGAGTATGATACCAGGTGGAAACGTAGCATAGTGACCATTGGTATTTCAACCAGTACTATTACCATGTTGATTGTATTTATCAGTGTGGTATATGTCTTATTAAAACGGAGGATTCAGCATGTTAATGCAAGACCGCTCCACGAGATTCCTGTAGAATGGATTACCAGTAGGACATGAGTCAGGGCAACCTGGATATATATAGGGAAGAAGTAGTATACAGGATAGAACTAAAGTTAATGTATAGGGTAAATTAGCGGACGAATTTAATTTTTAGGAGGAGGCAGTGTTGCGGGCACATGTAGTAAGCGTTGCTTCACACAGAAGAGAATGGCAAAACAGACGCACGCCGGCGACCGAGGCGTTGCGAAGTAGGCAGGCACAAATAGCCTTGCTGACAAGAGTAGTGTACCAACAGGTTGACGCAAGGATACATACCGAGCGCCGAGCGAAGCGTGGAGAGTGCTGAGTAAGGGGAAGTGAGGCCAGCACGCTAAGTTATGCTGCAATATACTGCGGGAGTAATAACAAAAAGCTACCACTGAGGGTAAAAAACGTCCTCCTTCTGGATATAAATAGTGGAGCGCAGGCAGCAACAGACAGAAGCCATTAGGAAGCAGTTCGGATCTGAGGACGGACGTGGTCAGTGACCAAATGTTCAATCTTCGTAGGTGACGATTTCAGAAGTCTGTTCCAGCTCGCAGGAGTAATATGTTAGCTGCCAGATGTCTACTTCAGCTCTGGACGTCGGCCCGAGTTCGGTCGGCACCCTGGCTGACTAACTACAGCGAGAACTTCCAGCAGGACCGGCCGCAGCGCGGTGTCGGTCACAGGCGCCGCCGGGGGACTGATGCCTGTAGTTCACGGCAACCCGGTTCCACGGCGCGTGGTCTATCTATGACGGGACCTCGAGGACATCGCGACTGATGGTTTCCCAGCCACCGATGCAGCAGGCGTCGGCAGCTCGCCTCACGGCGACGCGGCTCCTTGGGCGTGCCCGTACTGGGGCGCCGAGTGGCGACGAGTTCATCTCAACCACAGGGCATCCTGGCTTCAGCGGAACACTGGTGGCCTGAGGCTCCCGACTGCGATCAGCGGCGCGCGTTGCGTGCATTGTTGGACAATCTACGCAGCAGCAGCCAGGTGGAGGGATCCGCAGGGCTGGGCAGCGACGACGAGGGAGACATTGTAAAGAAAGTTCAATAAATAACTGAACAACTCCACGCCGTCTCAGCCTTTGGCGCAGCCACTGTGTCTGCTGATAACAAGTGGTGCAGAAGTCGTAACACGTATGTAACTTTTAATTTCTTGTAAAATGTTTAGCATATATCCTTTTCCACTGGTGGGTGGATTTGGCAGCCATTATGTAATGTCGCTAAACTTGTTCTAACTGTGAGAAAATGAAGATAATTTCATGCCCGTGAAATTCAGATGTGGTTTAAATATTGTTTTGAAAATTTCTTCTGCCTGCTCGAATATATATTTCCTTTCACATGCCACATTTAAACGTATTAGCACCTGATAGAGTAAATGTATGGGATTCAGCTAGAGAATGATAAATTTGTGATCATATTAGGTCCTGTATTCTCTTGCATTTTCTCACATTAGTTTTTGGCGCGCAAAGAAGTGAGGAATCTGACTATCGTGACTAAAAGTTTACTTTTTAACGCGAGAATGAAGTTATCTCCATACGATCACCGCTACTGTAAACTAAACAGAACAAGTGCTGAGTATTAGGATAAGAAGCCGGCAAAGCGGCCTCCCGTCGTCAGTCAAGTAAGTCTCAGTGTCTATAATAACAACAAAGAGTGTGAACCTTTGCAATGGAATCAACAGAACGGAAGGCCAGCCACTCGTCACATGGTCACGTGATCTAGCACGAAAACAAAGCCCGTTTCACAAAGGTTGCAATTCAAAGAATCTTAATTCAACGCCCATATCACAAAGAAACGGAGAAGAAAAGCCCTAATACGAACAACAACCGATTTCTCGCGTTTAACGGACGCAGGTTGGGTACAAAACACAGAATGATAAAGAAATCATTAGATATGGGGACGTAGCATCGGAAAAAATAATTATGAGCGTGCTTAAATGATCGATTTTCTAAGTCGCTCACGATATTGTAACCAATGAAGCTGGAGTTCAAAAAGAACACTCACGGTTACCGATACGGGACCTCGTCGTCGGATCTCCAGCCATAAGCAGCAGCAGACTAGCACTGACCGACGATTCCTTTCTCCGGAGGGACACTAGGGGTGTCAGGTAGCCGACACTGGCGTCCTCCAACACTGGCCAATCAGGGGGCCCAGTGAGCTAGAAGAGAAATTTCAGAATTGATACGACAGCTTGAGAGACTAAGAAGAGGAACAACATTGTTCATCACCTAGCATTCAAACTGGTCCCACGTGCTCCCCATAGAACAACGATAGAGGCAGGAAAAGTGGCGCCAATGAAGCTGCTGAACTGACTGCACAAATAAAGAAGAATACCCTGCACTCATCCTCTCTCACTAATTAGCGTGATACACTATGCGATCGAAAGTATCCGGACACCTGCCTTGTCATGCTGGACCATCTCCCTCACTTCAACCCCCCGACCCCCCGTTTCATAGGGTCATGTTCTAACGCCATCAGAGCGAGTAAGAATAACGAGGTTCACTTTTTGTACTTGTAAAACATCCTGTTTCTCATCTTTTGTTAATAAAGATGCAATACTAGTATCAATTTACTTTTATTTCAATCACTTGAAATTCCCCCCCCCCCCCCCCCCTCACATAGGAATAGTTTGCAAGTCACCTGTAAAATCATTCTGATTAGCAAGGTAATTAATTAATGCATTATGTCGGCGGTCTTTGTAAGGACGGAAGGATTTTACGTCTTTTCATGTTACGGTTGGGTTGATTTATGCAGATCCGGTACTGGCGTTGCTCTTGCGGTACAGCTAATAGCCTAATCTGGACTCTTCCCACTTAGAGCAAGAGAGAGGTCATGAATAAAATTTCCCTCGACGTGGTAAAAGTACGGTGCCTTATCCTGAATACGTGGTAATGAGTATTAGGGTTATCGAGTTGGGAACATTTTTATAGACGCATACGACGAAAATGCTAAACCGAAAAAAACCTTCCGCATTTGGTTAGTCTATTACAAGATTTCTCATCATTTCACATATCATCGAGAAAGATTAGGCACCGCTTTTAACGTCTTGCCTGCTAAATTAAGGCCGGATGAGGGAAGTTTGTAGGAATGTACAGAAGGCAAACACGAAGGTGCTAGAACGACAGGAACAGGTGAACAGAGGCATAGACAAGCTGTCTTAGTACTGCGTGGGACAATGGGTAAGTTACAAATCCCTGTATACCAGACACTAATATAAAGAAATTTTTGGCTAAGTACTAAGGACCTTACTAGATTGTAGAAACGACCTCACTGGTCAATGTGAAGGTCCAGTTTACACAAAAACGTCTGCTATACACGTGTGTCGCATGACGCCATTTAAAGGAATGTTAAAGGGGATACTGCACGTATCGACAACCAACCGGGAGAAGAAAGCTACAATAGGTAATAAGCAGGAACCTGGAATTGGTGAGACACATATGGTGCATCATGCCATACAGGTCGAGGTCACGTAAGTAAGCTAAATGACTGAGTTTTTGGGGGTGTTTATGGTGAGTGTATAAGAGTGTACACCGATCAGCCAGGACATTATGTCCAGTGACCTGCTATACTTATAAACTCATCTAGATGACAGTAGCATCACCTGTCGAGAAATGACTGTTAGTCAGACACACGCATATGGAATGTAGTATCAGTGAGCTTGCTATCTGTGTGCAGGATGGAGAATGCGCGTCATCTACCCAGTTTGACTGAGGACAGATTGTGGTGGCCTGGAGGTTAGGCATAAGCAGTTCGGAAACTACACGACTTGGCAGGTGTTCGAGGAGAGCTGTGATGAATGTCTACAGCAGGTGGTGGGCCGAAGGTGAGACCACGTGCAGACGTTGGTGAGCTTGGCGGCCTCCCCTCATTACAGATGTCGGACATCATAGGCTGCGCAGACAGGTAAAACAGGACAGGTGGCGAACTCTGGCGGAACTGACATAAGTTTTTGATGCTGGGCAGATTGCAAGCATGTCTGAACACACAGTGCATTGAACACTCCTAACAATGGGCCCCTGCAGCGTTGACCCGTGATTGTGCCAAATACGACTGAAACGGCATTGCGACCATCAGCACTGGACGTTGGAGCAGTAGCAGAGAGTTACATGACCTGATGAATAGCGATAACTTCTTCATCATGCCGATGGAAGGGTGCGAATCCTCCATCTTCCAATAGAACACCTCCTTGACACCTGTACTGCAAGAGGAGACAAGCTTGCAGTGGCTCCATTGTGGTCTGGGGAACATTCACATCGGTATCCATGGCTCCAGTAGAGCTCGTAAAAGACACCATGATGCCGAAAAAGTATCGTACACTGGTCGCAGGCCACGTGCACGACTTCATGACGATCACGTTTCCTGATGGCAGTGGCATTTTTCAACAAAATGTGCCACATCACAGGGCCAGAAGTGTGATGGAATGGTTTGAGGAGCACAGTGGCGCCTCCCAATTGATGTGCTAGACCCAGGACGAAAAGTTAGAATTACTGCAGGCCACTGTCCTATCCCAAGTCAGTCAGCTCTCATGTACCAAAGCTAAGGCACAAAGGCCAGAACTAGAAAATGCGAGCAGGTTTTGCAGGCTACTCAGTCATCCCATCTCTGCCATGCAGAAATGACTTTGTACACGCCAAACAAGAAACCTGACAAAAAAACAACATATGTGACACAACCACACAGGCCAATCTCAAGAGTCACCAACTGACTCTCAACAATCTCAGCCACCTCAACATTCTCAGTCCGACTACCAGCCAGGTACTCATTGTCAAACAAACGATTCTGAAGTTTGATGTGAACATTCAACCTAGAATTGTTATCATTAAAAATCTGGACCCCAAGGAAACTACTAAGTCTTTTCATGTCTTCACTGAAACAGTTCAACCTAGCGTAATTTGTGACTGACACTAATTTTAGAATGAACCACGTCAGACTCAGCACTTGCGAAACTGATTTTGAAATAAAACTAAAGAAAACAACTGGGACCACATACAGACTGGGAGCAACTATCAAGTGTATGAACTAACGCAGTAAATCGCAACCTGAATGGAAACCACGTGGACCCTTCCTAAGTGGCCTCATTAGTAGTGTCGATCATGATATCAACAAACAGGAAGTCGAAGAGTAACTAAAGATGCGGGGATACTCATTCAAAAAAAGCAACCCGCATCTACTCACGACTCACCAAACGACCCAGCAAAAAGTTACATGTCATCTATGATTACAAGGAAACCTTAGAGAAACTGCTTTCATAGCATTTCAGGATGCACTGCGTACTACATAAGTTTCAGCTATACAATCCACTCCATTCGCAATCCAAACAATTCAAATAATGCAACAATTTTCAACAGGCCTTCGAAAAATGTCGCAACGAATCCAAATGTGGGAAGTGGAGTGGATCTCAGCTGATTTTCAGTGCAAATTTTATTCTAAAAACCTGACTGCAGCAATTGTAACGATACTCACCTCGCTAACGATCTAAATTGCTCAAAATGCCAGGACCAACCCATATCCACTGTGAACCGTGATTTATTTTCAAAGAATATTCTTAAAGATTTATTTTATTTACTAGCTATTCATCAAGAACATTAACACATTTAATCACACTATGTAAGAATGTAAGTAGTTGCCAGGGAGTAACAGCTGAAATCATAACCAAATTCCTTTCAACAAATGGGAATTTTATTCATTTTAATAGTGCCTAAAAGCATTTTTATAAAAGAAACATATTTAAAATTATAATCAGAAAGCACCCTCTAAACATCAAAGTTACAATTTATTCATAGGTAGAAAGAAACAAGTTTTGACTGTATGAGCTTTCGGGCAGAGAACCTTGCCGCTCCCTTTTGACTCAGCCGTAGTTACGACCGCTCAAAACAGACTCTGAAAGACTACAGTGGTGCAAATCTGCAACACACCAGATTGCTTTAAACTAAGAGTTTTAACAATTTACACAAGGACACAAACTATGCACCCCCTGTACGAGGGATGAAAATGGTACAAAACACTAACAATTAAATTATTAACCTTGCCACTGACGGTGCAACTTGATTTTAACTTCTAAGAAAAGTCTTACGGTGAAAGGTGTCGACATTATATACTAAAATGGTCATTTAAATAAAAGGCCATGAAATGCAATCTTATGTAAAATTCTACAAGGTTGGCCAGACAATAGTTAAGATGCTCCACCGTACACAGATACCGCCTCTCAAGATCATAGGCAATAATATCAAAATTTCCCAAGATCAAAACATATTTCAGGTATTAGGTCGTTACTCTCCAAGCAAAAAATTCGTTAACACACCAAATCCGACACATATGACAGAGGCAGCTACTAACGTACGATAGATTGATAGGGAGATTACCGAACAACCCGAACAGCAGGTTCCGCTAACCCGCCCCTATTCCACAAGGGAAAAACTGACCACCCAATTCATAAACAAACGGAAAAGAATGGTGGGATGACCCCAAATCAAAACTGCCGGCGGCCTCACCAAGAAAACAAATAGAATTTAACAAGAGTAAATCAAGCAACATATCACCAATCACTTAACTTCTAATAAACTGCGATTTCTCGAGAGGACCTGGCGCAGAACCCCCAAATAGCTCTCCCGAACCTTCTCCTGCCAGCCGCTTCAACGGACGCAGGAAGACGCGCCAATCTCCCCTCTCACGGCGTCGCGGCTCGCACCGGCCAGACTGATGTCGTGGGTTGACTCCTGTTGCTCTCGTGTCGACCGCGAAGTCACTGCCCCTCGCTATACGCCGTGGCCCACTGCACTCACGTGACGACCTCACATGCGCCGACGCTTAAGACGGACAAGTCATCTGGTGTCTTAATGCGCGACCGACCAACCCATCGATCCAACCGCCAATGACCATTGCCTGAGCAAACTCGAGCAGACTGGCGGCCTAACGTGCAGACTCAGATGCAGGAACTAAGCCCCGACCGGGTGACCACTCGCTGAGTTCTCTTACTGGCGGAGTGGAAAGACTCTCATCTTGCCGGCTTTAAGGGTTGATCCGAACGACAGACATACTAGCCCCCCGAACAACAGACAGACACTAGCTGCCTAACAAATGCGGACGAGAGACATACAAACAAGCTGGGGACGAGAGACTGACCCAGACTCCGACTGGCGAGCTCATAGCGCCCCTTAAATACACGTGAACAGGCAACCTTTCCCCTTTCCCACCAAAAGGAGACACCAAAGGTGCGATTGCCACAGCGGCGTCACCGCCAGGAACGGAGAGCGACTGCTTCACATTACGCGCTGCGGCGCGCTCTTCAAAACAACAATTTTTACCACGGCTCACACTGACAGAAGAGATAAGATCAAGTGCACTGAAGGACCACCTTACCCCACGCTGAATGCTTACAAACTGAAAACTTTCTGCGTGTGTTCGCCGCTGCACTACTCAACATTCTACCGGAACGTAGATCCCTCATTACTGAAACGATAAAAACAATTTGCAGAAAGTTTCTGCGAAAATACAACATCAAAAAAAGGTTTACATCACCCCAGTTCCTAGAACTCCTGAAGATAGGCGTTGACTGTGGATATTGTATCACACAGTCCTTTTGACTGTTCAGAAATGTCACTAAACTCGCCCAAAATGTAAACAATCATGCATGAGCAGCGCCTATTAGCCCAGTCATTCCACCAGGAAGGAGGTACACGTCTCTTGTTGTCTGTAGTTCAGCCAAGCCTAGACAGTCAATACAGCTGTTCGATTGCGTCGGCATTGTTACAAGAAGGACTCTCAACAAGGGAAGTGTCCAGGCGTCTCGGAGACATTAGACATTAAGGAGATACAGAGAGACAGGAACTGTCGATGACATGCCTCGCTTAGGCCGCGCAGGGGCTACTACTGCAGTGGGTGACCGTTACCTACGGATTATGGCTCGGAGGAACCCTGACAGCAACGCCACCATGTTGAATAATGTTTTTCGTGCAGCTACAGGACGTCGTGTTACGACTCAAACTGTGCGCTACTTCACTCCCGACGTCCATGGGGAGGACCTTCTTTGCAACCACGACACCATGCAGCGTCGTACAAATGGGCTCAGCAATATACCGAATGGATTGCTTAGGATTGGCATCACGTTCTCTTCACCGTTGAGTGCCGCATATGCCTTCAATCAGACAATTGTCAGAGACGTGTTTGGAGACACACTGTCCAGTGAGTACAGCAAGGTGGAGGTTCCCTGCTGTTTTGGGGTGGCATTATGTGCGGGCGACGTAGGCCGCTGGTCGTCATGGAAGGCCCCGTACCGGCTGTACGACACGTGAATGCTATCCTCCTACCAACAGTGCAACCATATCGGCAGGATATTGACGTGACATTTGTCTTCATGGACGACAATTCGCGGCCCCATCGTGCCGAACGTGTGAATGACTTCCTTCAGAATAACGACGTCGCTCGACTAGAGTGGCCAACATGTTCTCCATACATGAACCGTATCGAACATGACTGGGATAGATTGAAAAGGGCTTTTTAGGGACGATGTGACTCACTAAACACTCTGAGTGGTCTAAGCCGAATCGCGGTTGAGGTGTGGGACAATCTGTACCAACAGTGCCTAGATGAACTTGTGGTGGTAGGCCACGACGAATACAGGCATGCATCAGTTCAAGAGGTGGTGGTGGGTTTGAAGTTTAAAGAGACCAAACTGCATGGTCATTGGTCCCTTGTTCCATTAAAACGGAAAACGTACCAGACACCACAGGAGTTCGAGAGGGACAAATAGAAAAAAAAAAAAAACACAAAGCTGAACACACCAGGGACAAGCGAAGACAAGAAGACCACAGACAAATAATAAACAAGCAGAAGAGTTGAAACAGTAAAGCAGATGACCCGGGCTGGCTGATCACGAGGCTAAAAAATGATGAGCCAGCCACTCTGCAACACATTAAAAACTCTAAATCAAAAGGACTAGGATAGAAAGCACAGGAAGACAAAAAAACAAGAAGTAAAACTTAAACTGAAGAATAAAAACCAGCATCACGTATAAAATGTAAAACCAAGTTAGCCGTGGAGGCATCGTCGCCTAAAATAGAAGGAAGGGAGTCAGGGAGATTAAAATTCCGTCTTAGAGTGGTGAGATGTGGACAGTCCACCAAAAGGTGGGCCACTGTCAAACCTGAGCCGCAGTGACAACATGGTGGGGCCTCACGCCCGAGAAGATGGCCATGCGTCAGCCAAGTGTGGCTGATGCAAAGGCGGCAGAGGACCACAGAGTCCCTATGAGAAACCCGCAGAGAAGACTTCCACTCATTTGTGCTCTCCTCGATGGCGCAGAATTTATTGGGCATAGCTAAGCTGCGCCATTTAGCACCCCAAATCCTGAGAACTTTGCAGTGTAACACCAATAGGAGGTCGGGTTCGGGTATGTCAATCTCCAGAAGCGGCTTACCAGTGGCCTGTTTGGCCAGGCTGTCAACAAGCTCGTTTCCCGGGATTCCGATATGCCCCAGGGTCCATACAAAGATTACTGATCGACCAGATCGTTTGAGGGCATAAACTGACTCCTGGATGGAAACTACCAGAGGATGGCGTGAGTAGCAGTGATCAATGGCCTGTAAACCACTCAGCGAATCACTGCATACCATGTAGGACACACCGGGACAGGAGCGAATATATTCAAGGGCATGAGAGATGGCCACCAGCTTGGCAGTGAAGACACTGCAGCCATCCGGCAAGGAGCGCTTTTCGACATGGGCCGAGTGAGCATAGGCAAGACTGAAGCGACCATCAACCAGCGAGCCATCAGCATAGATGACTTGAGAACCCCGGTATTCGTCAAGGATGGATAAGAAGTGAATGCGGAATGCCTCAGGAGGAACAGAGTCCTTGCAAAAGCGTGATAGGTCCAGCCGTACTTTTGGCCAAGACATAAACCATGGAGGCATTTGTGTATGGACCCGCATGAGACGCTGGAAAGGTAAGGACTCGAGTTCCAACAGTAGGGAACGAACACGCGCAGCGATCATTATCCCTGACTGGGGCCGCCATTCCGGGAGATGAAACACAGTGCTCGGATACTGAGGAGAGCTATGGACATGCGCTACGTAGTGGGCGAGCAGTTGGCGGCGCCTGATGTGCAATGGAGGGACTCCAACCTCCGCTATGAGACTGGCCACTGGAATCGTTCGAAAAGCGCCCGTCCTAGACGGACCCCGCAGTGGTGCATCAAGCAGCTTTAAGGCCGAGGGGCTGATGAAACATGCACTACACTCCCGTAGTTGAGTCGTGACTGAAGTAGGGCTTTGTAGAGCCGCAGCAATGTAGTGTGATCTGCCCTCCAAGTGGTGTTGCTCAGGCAGCGGAGGGCGTTTAGATGCCGCCAGCACTTTCGCTTAAGCTGACGAATGTGGGGGAGCCATGTTAGTTGGGCGTCGAAAACCAGTCCTAAAAAGTAATACATTTCGACTACCCATAGTAGATGGCCATGAAGAAAAAGGACAGAGTCAGGGTGGACTGTCCATCGTCGACAGAAGTGCAAAACGCAGGTCTTATCGGCAGAGAAGTGAAACCCATGGTCGAGAGCCCATGACTGCGCTTTCTGAATGGCTCCCTGTAGTTGGCATTCAGCAACACCAATGGTTGAGGAACTGAAATAAAGGCAGAAATCGTCAGAGTATAAGGAGGGTGACATTGACGGCCCTACAGCTGCTGCTAGGCCATTTATAGCGACCAAAAACAGTGGAACGCTCAATACAGAGCCCTGTGGGACCACATTCTCTTGGATATGGGAAGAGCTAAAGGAGCCTCCTACTTGAACACGGAAGGTACGGAGGGAGAGAAAGTTCCATATAAAAATCGAGAGCGAGCCACGGAGGCCCCACTCATGCAGCGTGGCAGGGATGTGGTGGCAGCTGGTCGTGTCGTAGGCCTTCCGTAAATCAAAAAAGACGGCAACCAGATGTGTGCGCCTGGAAAATGCCGTGTGGACGGCAGACTCAAGACACACCAAATTATTTGTCGTTGAGTGACCTCAACGGAAATACCCTGGGATGGAGCCAGAAGGCCCCGAGACTCCAGGAGCCAACAAAACCTCTGGCTCACCATACATTCAAATAGTTTGCAGAGAACGTTGGTGAGGGTGATGTGGCAGTAGCTGTCCACCCGCAGTGGGTTCTTCCCAAGTTTCAAAATGGGGATTACGATGCTTTCCTGCCATTGCAGTGGGGAACTCACCCTCAATCCAGATACGGTTTTAAAGGTCTAGGAGGCGTTGCTGGCAGTCCACTGAGAGGTGTTTGAGCATCTGACTGTGGATGCGATCGGGCCCGGGAGCCATATCAGGGCAAGCAGCTAGAACATTTTGGAATTCCCAGTCACTGAACGGAACATTGTACAGTTCGGGGTGGCGCATGTGAAATGAAAGGCTCTGATGTTCCAACCACTCTTTCACGCAGCAGAAGGCCAGTGGGTAATTCGCAGAAGCGGAACTCAGCGCAAAAGCGGTTTGTAATTGTGTCGTAGTCAGTACAGACTGCTCCAATCAGTGAAAGCGCAGGTACACTGACAGGGGTCCGATAGCCAAGAGGTGCCTAATCTTGGCCCAAACCTGCGATGGAGAGGTACAGAGGCCAATGGTGGAGATATATCTTTCCCATCACTACTGCCTGTGTTAGCGAATGATGCAGCGGGCCCACGCATGGAGCCATTTAAATGCGATGAAGTGTTCCATTGAGGGATGCCGCCTGTGATGCTGGAGCATCCAACTGCGATCTTTAATCGCCTCAGCTATCTCTGGCGACCACCGAGGCATAGTCCTCTGCCGAGGGGACCCAGAAGAACAAGGAATGGCAGATTCTGCGGCAGAAACGATGCCGGTGGTAACCGAGTGAACCACCGCATCAATGGCGTCATTAGAAAGAGGCTCAATAGTGACAATGAAAGAGAACAAGTCCCAGTCAGCATTATTCCTAGCCCATCTGCAGGGGCGCCCAGAAGAGCGACGCTGTGGCAGTGACAGAAAGATCAGAAAGTGGTCACTACCACACAAGTCGTCATGCACACTCCATTGGACAGACACTAAGAGGCTAGGGCTGCAGATCGAAAGGTCGATGGCTGAGTACATGCCATGCGCTGCACTGAAATGTGTGAAGGCACCATCATTTAAAAGGGAAAGGTCGAGCTGTGCCAATACTTGCTCAACGATGCTGCCTTGGCCTGTTGCCACTGATCCACCGCACAGAGGGTTATGGGCGTTGAAGTAGCCCAGTAACAGGGGGCGGCAATTGGGCTATCAGCGCAGCCAGGCCATGCTGTGGACATCACCATCCTGTGGAAGATACAGACTGCAGACGGTAATAGGCATCCACACCCGAACAGCAACAGCCTCTGAAGGCGTTTGTAGAGGAACAGACTCGCAGTGGAGTGGAGGACATAGATGCAGATGCCACCAGACACCCTTTCATAAGATGCCCAGTTCCTATAATAACCCCAATAGCCATGGAGGGCAGGGGTTTGCATTGCCATAAACCAAGTTTCTTGAAGAGGAATTCAGAGGAAAGGGTGAAGGCTGAGAAGTTGTCAGAGCTCAGCGAGATGGTGGAAGAAACCGCTGCAGTTCCACTGAAGGATGACATTGTCCATGGCCGAGAAAGGCGTGAAGGGACTGGGGAGGCAGATTACGCTGCTGGGTCACCTGCTGCCACTGACTGAGCACCTGTGCGAGTGCTGTTCATTCTGTCTGAGGTACTGGCGAGATCTAGGTCCACAGCAGAAGCCAGAATCTCCACCTCATCCTCTCATGTATAGTTTGAAGGTTGCAGTGGGGTGGGTTCCACAGCAAGTTCTTTGGCCTTAGAGGTCTTCCCCTTGGACTTCTATCGCTGATCCTTGAGTTTCACTGGCTGGGAGGGCTTCACCGATTCAGTCTCCAGGACGGAGGTGGATCACAAAGCCCTACGACCAGCTGCTTGTGGGCGTTTATGCCACTGTCGGGCGTCATCCTTGCTGCTTGTGGAAACCTGGGAAGGGAGGGACCCAAGGGACCCCTTGCAAGCGAGAGGAGCCGAAGACGTTGGACGCTTCTCTGGCTTAGTAGCAGGGACGGACATCCCAGATGGGTGGGGTGGGGGGGGGTATCGCTCCTGAGGTAGGTGACTCAGGAGCAACACGGTGGGTAATGCCCCCCTATGGGCAAGGGAGCATGTGGAGTTGTACGGCTCGGTGATCCGGCTGGAATTCTCTGGACTGATTGGGCTAGCACGATTGTTGTAGCAGCGGCATTTGAAGAAGTCATTCGCACAGGATTTAGTCAGTCATGTTTCCTCTTAACCTCAGTATAGGTCAGTGGGTCCAGGGTCTTATATTCCATGATTTTTCGCTCTTTCTGTAAGATCCTCCAGTCTGGCGAGCAAGGTGAATGATGCTCTCTGCAGTTGACACAGATGGAGGTGGGGCACATGGAGTATTGGGATGTGATGGGCGTCCGCAATCCCGACATGTGAGGCTGGAAGTACAACGGGAAGACATATGGCCGAACTTCCAGCACTTAATGCATCGCATCGGGGGAGGGATATAGGGCTTGACATCACAGCGATACACCATCACCTTGACCTTCTCCGGTTATTTGTCGCCCTCGAAGGCCAAGATGGAGGCACTGATAGAAATCTGATTATCCTTTGGACCCCGATGAATACGCCGGACGAAATGAACCCCTCAACGCTCTAAATTGATGTGCAGCTCGTCATCAGACTGCAAAAGAAGGTCCCTATGGAATATAATACCATGGACCATATTTAAACTCTTATGGGGCGTGATGGTAATGGAAACATCCCCCAACTTGTCACAAGCAAGTAACCTTCATGACTGGGCAGAGGGTGCCGTTTTTATCATTACTGACCCAGAGGGGAATTTGTGCAAACCCTCCACCTCCCCAAACTTGTCCTGTAAATGCTCTACGAAGAACTGAGGCTTTGTGGACATGAAAGACTCCGCATCAGCTCTCGTACAAACTAGGAACCGGGGCGAATAACTGTCGCTGCCATCCTGAGACTTACGCTCCTGCCACAGTGTGGCCAGAGAGGGGAACGTTTTGGGATCGTATTTCTGAGAGTTAAATTGAGCCTGAGAACACTTAGAGACTGCTGGCGGCTGGCCACCAGCGAGAGATGATGTTCCTAGTCCGCAGCTCGTAGTCGTGCAGTAGCGTTCTCGCTTGCCGCGCCCGGGTTCCCGGGTTCGATCCCCGGCAGGGTCAGGGATTTTCTCTGCCTCGTGATGATGGGGTGCTGTGTGATGTCCTTAGGTTAGTTAGGTTTAAGTAGTTCTAAGTTCTAGGGGACTGATGACCATAGATGTTAAGTCCCACAGTGCTCAGAGCCATTTGAACCATTTTTTAGATGATGTACCACGCTTCATTGCGGGTCATCCGAACTGATGCCACTCACTCCAACCAAGGGCCCTCCCCATGGTCGCCACCCAGCCTCAGCAAGGGCCACCTGGCAGGATGGCCATTGCCGAGAGTCCCAATGCCCCATGGAGATAGGCATCTACTCCTTGGCATACGTGGGGAGTTAACGGCGCTGGCATCAGCAGAGCGGTCCCTGTGTTGTCAGAGGGCTACAACCAACGGGGTACATGGTGGCTACCGTACTGGATATTAGGTGCAAGGAAGTCCATGGTCGTCGTCTCCGCAAAAAGCAACACTGCACAGTGCATTGTGGAAATCGCACCCAAGAGATGGAGAATGAGCGGGACAGCAATGAGACGACGAGAAAGCTGGCGAAAGGTCTCAATGCACGATGGACACAATGCACCACGTAAGACGCCCTTCCCCAATTGGTTCGCTCTTCGGAAGAATTTGGAAATATGGTTGTCAAACCCGATAGGGGACCATCACAAACAGGTCGAAACGTTTGAGGCTCCTTTGAGTCGCCTCTTACGACAGGCAGGAATAGCACGGGACTATTCTAACCCCTGAACCCGCAGGGGGTTCAGTTCAAGAGGTCGTGCTACTCGGTATTAGAGGTACCCGTGTGTACAGCAATCTGGACCACCACCTCTGAAGGTCACGCTGTATGGTGGTACAACATGAAATATGTGGTTTTAATGAGCAGTAAAAAGGGAGGAAATGATGTTTATAAGGATCTCTATTCCAATTTTCTGTGCAGGTTCCGGAACTCTCGGAACCGAGGTGATGCAAAACGTTTTTGATGCGTGTAGGTGAAAATTACGCAGGTGTGGAGCAACATACACATCTACATCTGCAACACGTCAGACTCATCTGCCCAAGTCTAACCTATTGCTACAATCTAAAAATTTGGTAATCTTTTCACATTCACTTTCAGAAAAGACAGCGATACTACATGCTTTGTTCACGAGAATGGTTTTTGTGTTAAAGATGAGCTCCTAGAAAAATTAATTCTGGAATGAAACATTACATTTATTGGAATTACTGAAACCAAATGCATCACCAAAGACATAAGTCTTCCCGATTACATATGGCACGGGTCACAATCCCAAAACAAGCAGAGGAAGATGTACACAAGGAAGAGCCACCTTCTTTCATACAAAAGAACTGGCTGTTATAAGACGTCATTTACCGGAAAACATGAAGACACAACTAGCTATTGTCGTAAAAAGTAGGAAAACATAGGCAACCAATCTTCGTGGAAACCGTATATGTACCTTCCACTAGTGATCTACCAATATATCTCTGATTACATTTCTATACTTGGCCCAGAAATCATCACAGGAGAGCTTAATACCAGATCCACTGTTGCTGGCGAAGGAACCAACAACAAAAACTGCGATTTCCCCACTGCACCTCTAAACAACAGTGTAATCCACTTCGATAATAGTTCAACTGCTTTCGTCAATTACGCTGGAACCTCCATAGTAGATAACATTATTTGCACAAGGCAAATGGCTAGTCACTGTAATGACGTTGAAATAGGTGATAGCATGACCAGATACCACCTCCTCATGATAAAAAAAAAAGACATCAATTATCCATGTCAAAAATGACAACCACAACTGGAAAACTTTCATCGACTCTAAAAACCTTAATACAGAAAACACTAGAACAAAATTTTTAAGCAAGAAATACAAGACGACAGCAATTAAACCCATGTCAGCTGTAACCAGCTTTTATTAATAAGGCAACAAAGAAAACCATCAAAGAACTTGAGGACAGGCTGAGGGGTGGTGGCACGCCACTCTCGCACTTTAACAACACTGTCAGTCAGATTGACGTTCATGTTTTAGGTCATGACCTCTGTGTTCCCCAGTACTACATTTGCTATGTGTGGTTTATGACTTTTTTTACTCGGGGATATTGTGGGCACAGTGTTCTTATCATTGCATGTGTAACCTGAAGAGAACTTGTACCCAAGCAGCCACAGTGGAGGTGACGGAGAACAGGGGAGAGGTGAATTTAGGACCAAAATGCTGAGTGCAGTGACCTGTCTTTGTGAGTGATTTTGGGAAGCAGCACCAGTGAGTCGTACTTGCAGAGAGATTTCTGACCGAAGCCCTCTCTTCCTCCTACTTAGGACCAGACTGAAGGGCGTCGGTTCATAAAACATTTGTCTTCGGCCAAGTGACGGCGACCAGCTAGCAGAAAGTGGGTGGAGGAAGCCATGTAAGAAAGACTGCTGTATACTGAGCTATTGTGTAAACAGTGTGAAGGTCATAAAGGTCTGTGCATTCTCATGTTAGATCCTGGGGCGATACGGACAGAACAGCTGGTGTACCTGTCTACAGGAGGAAAGACTGTAGGTCCCCCTGACGCCAGGAGCTCGCCATGTTCATTTAGCCAGCGCCAGAAACATATTTGATGGGCACGGCTATTTGGGAAGCATAACACCATTCTTTCAGAAATTGGAAAGGGTTAGCGTGGAAAGATTAGATCTCCCCGGAAATGAGGGATATGACCTCGTGTAGGCAGATGCTTTTTCGCCAAAACATGGCCATGCTTACCCTGATAACGACACCTCCCTAGTCTGAAATCATCTTCTTTCGGACAAGGGAAATTTGGAGTCGCTGATTGGCTCCCCTCGTCATGTGCCAAATGGAGGCTTGCTCAGCAAGCGCGGGAACACCCTAGCTATGTGTGGATTGGTTACCAGGCCAGTAGGAGAGTCAAGAGGGAAGATTCAATGAACAGTGGATAGTTCGCTTGGTTTCTGCAATGTGAGGCGGTTTGGTTTTTGCTGATTCGGCTCCCGTACCGGGGCTTCGCGGAAATTGATTGTGATTCTTTGCCTTCGTCGTCGTCCGATCTTTCCCTAGTGGAGAACTTAGGGCCTTTCCATAGTGGGTGAGACCTGTTGTCTGTATCTTGTGGTGGACTAAGAGTCAGTGTCAGTTTCCAGCTGTACTGACAGTGGAACTGCATATCACATTGCACATATCGTGCGTCATGAGGGTGAACGCATTCGTCCTGAGTCGGTCGTCTGACGTTTGATAATTCCAGTACACACCGTGGCGCCTGTGAGTCAAATTGATTTGGCCAGAACAGTGAACGGGTGCACCTCACACTGAAATCTGCCGGGGTTTCAGTGGTCTGAAAGGGAAGTTTCCCGCGTTCTGATAATCAGAACGCCAGACCGCTCACTTCACATATTTTCACGGACACGTCAGAACACTACAGCTGCCGAGCGAACCGCTCCTCGCCCACAGCGCGCCGTTTCCTGCTGCCGCCTGAATCAAAGTCAACGGGCGAAACACTGCTGCGCCGGTGGAATTTTGTTAAATGGTATTCACAGCTTCCCGTTATCAGGTGAACCACAGTTTGTGGTATACTTGGTCGCAGTTTATTCCATTTGAATAAAGTAGGGTTCAAAATGGCTCTGAGCACTATGGGACTTAACATCTATGGTCATCAGTCCCCTAGAACTTAGAACTACTTAAACCTAACGAACCTAAGGACATCACACAACACCCAGTCATCACGAGGCAGAGAAAATCGCTGACCCCGCCGGGAATCGAACCCGGGCGCGGGAAGCGAGAATGTTACCGCACGACCACGAGCTGCGGACCAATATAAAGTTGGGCCCCACAGTGCATTCATATCAAAGAAGTCATACTGCGTTGTAAAAGGATTGATTCAAGGGAGACTTTGTATAGCTTCCGTCCCAATGTATGCTTTGCCAAACAAACATTATTCCCTTTTCTGATCTGTGTTTGTCATTTTTGTTTAAGCTTCATCATATAGTTGTACTTACAAAAGGATTAATAAAATTTGTCATTATTTTGTAAACTTAAATATGCCACTGTTCTCATTCATACTTCCTCAACTCTTCACTGCTTTTAGTTTATTGTGCTGGTACATGGGTACACGCAATTGAAGGCTAAGTCTTCTTACATTAATTAATTTGATTATTAGTTTGCGTTGTGAACGTGTCCAGGAGTCTTAGGCATCAAAACTGCTATGAGTACATTCACTAATTTCATATACAAAATTATGGATGAGCTCACGATTTGGAGGTTATTGAGAAGATAAAACATTTCTTTGCGTGAAGATAATAAGATTTAGCAACACTCATGAGTATATTTATGATTAAAGCAAGCGACTACATGCACAGGCTTCCTACACGTATTCTTAACCTAATCAAAGAAAAAAGAAAATTATGTAGCCAAATTAAATTGCACCCTAATGAAATGGCTAAGCAGCAATCTAGTTAGATCAGAGATTTGTCGAATCGGGGCAAACAGATGGGAACATCAGTTGACCAACGTAACCCCACTCTGTTTTGGAATACATTCAAGAGAATCAAGGGCAAAACCGTCACCGAAGAACCGGATTTACAATTCGATGAGGACATCACGGTGGACGAAAGGGAGACGGGCGAAATATTCCTCTATTTACTCGAAAAAATACACGACCATCCACAGACCACCAAATTTGACGACAACCACGAGGAAATTATTAGTAGGGAACTTCATTCACTTCTATACAAAAATATCACACCAGCCGATCATCCACTACTGACCGAATTAACAGAATATACTAAGTGGCAAAAATACAGCCCCTGGAAGTGATGCGATTGGACGATTACACCTTAAACTACTTCTACCGCAGAGACTTGTTCAAGAACTAAAACTTATATTTAATTCAGCCTTAACTCAAAACAACTTTACCATTCCAGTGGAAACGTACACATATTATCATGATTCCGAAATGTGGACAACGCAAGAACAATCCTTACTCATAGATACTTACCACGTTACTTCCAATAATGTGCAAGACCTTGAAAGAAATAATTAATAAAGGACTACAGTTTGCAGAAGACAACAGCGTTATACCACAAGAACAAGCTGGTTTCAGAAAGAGTGACAGTACCGTTGATCGATTATTAAGACTATCAATATAGCAGAAACCAGCAATTTAACAAATGCAACTGATATCCTCTTTCTGGACACAGAACGTACCTTTGATAAGATATAAAATGCGCGTTTTCACAAAATGCTAAAGTGAAACTGGCCACCTGAATTGGTCCAATTTTTAGCTAACCTCATCACAAACAGAAGAATAGGAGTTGGTGTCAAAAATCGTCCTTCTCCACAGCCAAGGCGGGAGTCCCTCAGGGTGCCCTCATGTCCACTTTATGTACGATATATACAGCGGACATCCCAATAGCTAGGTGACAGAATAAAGACATGGTCCCGTACGCTGATGATACCATTTATTGGTGTCATGCATCCACCTGGGATGCAATTAATGAACGAGCCAACAGCTACATCAACAAACTTAAAACCTGGCTCAGTAAATGAAGAATCCGACCTAATCCAACCAAAAGTTAGCTTTTCGTATTAAGACATAGCAATATCATTAATCGCCAAAAACAGGATACTCACAAACTCCGTTTTGGACACTGGGGACAAGAAATTACTCCACAACTAAACGTCACATATCTTGGAATCTATCTAGATGACCTCAAATCAGCAGGGAAACACGACTAGAAATATGAAATAAGTTGAAAATCGACTTCATTTAGTGCGTTTCGTGAAATACCGAACACGTGGAGTGGGGCAACCAATTCCTTTCTTATATACAAAATATTTGTCCGACGCATTCTGTAATATGGATCGCAAGCATGGATTATGTAGTCTGTGGTATCGATAGCAACGATGTCACGGCATAGGTTCATAAGTTGGCACTACGAGTCACCGACGACAGCGCACTCTAGCCGCAGCGGGAGAGCTCTACGAACTCCGCTCCACTTTCAGCTCATTTGATCATGAGCAGACGGCCGGTCCACTTCGCTTCAGCTTCGCCCCTCAGGGCAAAGTTATGTGTTACTCTTGTTGCTAAAGTAAAGGTTATTTTAATCCACACTGCAGTACCGAGAGATTTTCACCATTTCCTGCTCCTACATACGCGCCGCCTTCCAGGCAGGATACAAAATTTGACGACGAGGTGTCCCCTTTTTTTCTCCTATCAATTCCTTTTTTGTTCGGTACTGCTTTCTTTTCGTGCTAGCCTCAGTATAAGACTTTAATTTGTGTAAACCATGGCTTCGCCACAGGAACGTTTTCAGGCACAGCAACTGACGCAGCTGCTTGCTGCCATAAATGGACTGGTCACGCTACAAACTGCAGCTACTTCGGCGCCTCCGACGCCACCGCCTGTACCGACGCAGTCGCCGACGGCGCCTCCATTTCGTGCCTTCAGTCCTGACGTTGAACGCTGGCCAGAATACGTCGCCCAGCTCGAGGCACACTTCGCAGCATACAACATACCGTCACAGTCTACTCATTGAGACGTCTACTTTTATGTTAACAGTTTAACCCAGTAAGACAAGTAATATAGTTAACAACCGCGGGTTTTTATTAAAGCACCTTGACTGACAGCACGTAAATACGCGTAATGTTTTTGATCTAGTATTTAAGAAAGAGAGCACTGAGCGACTTCCAACGAACCTTATTCGTGATTCCAAATAACATTAAACAAAAGCAAGGTTTCCTATAACTAATTCTCGGGGCCCTCAGTTACTCCCACATAATTTCTGTCTCACTGGCCTCTAACAGAATGATAACCGCAGAGCTCCCGATGATCACCTCCTATTTCTATACCATTATTGCTTCATCTTTCATCAGTTCCGTCTGAAATCTGCATAATAACCGACAATTGGATGAATGTTACGTTTTATTGACTTCAGCTGAGCGTACCCCTTCACACATTAAAAAAAAAAAGAAACCCTAAATGTAAGCATACATTGGAACAATCGGTTTAATGACCAACTTTCCTGATAATAATGTAACATGGAGCAGAATGAGGCAATAATGCACAGTTAGTAAACAATAATTTTTAATTATGAAAGAAATAAATCCAAACACGTTTCTCACGGGTCATGAGAAATGATAATCGAGTTGATGTGTCTCACCCATTTTCTTAAGTACATTTAATTTTGCTTGCCGTTCTTCACTGTTGAGTACACTACACTCGTCTTTGTGATGTGTATTGAAGTGTCTTTCAATTGAAAACCTACGCTGGTCGCCTAATATTCGGCGGCATAGCAAACACTGTGAGTTTTCACCAACGGGTACAAAAAAGAATTGCAGTTCCCAGTAATTTTTAAACGACTGAGAACATAGATCTCCCGTCCTTTGCTTTTCCACAGTACTTGCCTTTTCTCAGTACTTCTCTGTTAAGGTTAGGGTTACCAGGGGTAAACGAGACTGGGTATGTTGCGCTCTTGCTTGTACCACATAAACAGGGAATTGGAGCCGCCGCCGTTCATTTAGGACCATGTCTAATAACAGATGTCGCTGTCGCTCGCTGTCGCACACGTGCGCACATGTGCAGCACTTCCGCACGTCTGCACACTGTGCTGCGTTTGGCCGGCCCTGCCTTACTCAGTCGAATAAATCTTGGTTAGCGGACTTTCAGGGACTAACTTCTGATTGTGACTTTAATTGCTCGTGTGGACGCTCATATGCAGATATGATTAGAGACGCTGTTGCGCAGAACGTGGCGGATCACCGCATCCGCGAGCAAATCCTCAAATTTAAAAACCCGTCTTTGCAGAAAGTAGTGGACTTGCTAGACAGACAAGACACATTAGACATGGCTACTTCCGCGTTCGACTTGACACTGGGTGTGTGTACTGCTAGCGCGGCACAACACGTGCCCTCCAAGCCAGCCACGCCGCCCCGTTCGCGCGCATGTAAACATGGTTCAAACCAGGCACCCACTAAGAAAGTCAAATCATGTCCGAACTGCTTTCGTGCCCACACACGGGACAGTTGCCCATCCCGTCAAGCACAATGTTATTTTTGTAATAAGAAAGGACATGTGCAAGCTGTGTGTAGTAAGAGAAGCTCTAATTCCCAACTTGTCTCCCGTTCGCGTGAATCGCGTGGGCGTCACTGCAACGGCAACCGCCATGATTCACATCAGCCTACGGACGTTAATGCCATTTATTCAAAGCCTTTTACTTCATGTGCTTAGACAGCTTGTCATGTGAATCAAGTTTTGCCGGACACTTCGTCTTGCATTCACCGCGATGCAAGGGAACTTATTGTGACTTTGAACATTTGTGGACGTTCTGTTCGCCTGTAGCTGGACACTGGTGCATCAGTTTCTTTACTGAACAGATCGACGTATACTTGCTTGGTCGCCCCCACTTCGCCGTTCGCATTCCACGCTGACTGACAGAAAATCTGTGCTCATCGTGTGTAGTTTACAAGCCACAAACGGTGCAACGACCAGGACAGTGTCTTTCCATGTGCTCCGCTCTAGTGATGCTACGAAAAAGCTCAAATCTGCTTTCCACAAGCTCAAATCTGCTTTCCACAAGCTCAAATCTGCTTTCCACAAGCTCAAATCTGGTTTCCACAAGCTCAGATCTGCTTTCCACAAGCTCAAATCTGCTTTCCACAAGCTCAAATCTGCTTTCCATAAGCTCGAATCTGCTTTCCACAAGCTCGAATCTGCTTTCCACAAGCTCGAATCTGCTTTCCACAAGCTCAAATCTACTTTCCACAAGCTCGAATCTGCTTTCCACAAGCTCTAATCTGCTTTCCACAAGCTAAAATCTACTTTGTTGAGTGATCGCTGTTTGATTCCTTTCGATCCCTCCAAACCAGTTGTTTTTGCTGTCTACGCATCTTCTCACGGCATCAGAGCGGTTCTCTAGCACCGCATTAATTCTGTCGATCGCCCGATCGCTTTTGCGTCTAAGTTGCTCAGTTCTACCCAGCAAAACTATTCTCAAATCGAAGAAGCTTGAGCAATTGTATATTGAGTGCCAAAGGTTTCATGATTTTTTTGTATGGTCGTAAGTTCTATTTGGTCACCGACCATAAGCCTTTGACATCGTTGTTCCACCCGTCAAAGTAAGTTTCGGCCCGTACGGCAGAAAAGTTGCAACGTTGGTCTTTTTTCTTGTCTAACTACAATTACGAAATTTTGTTTCGGCCTACGGCCCAGCATGGCAATGCTGATGCTTTGTCTCGTCTGCCTATCAGTGCTACAAAGTGTTTAATTCTTCTGAACTGTCCTGCATGTTTATTGACTAGCAAGATAAGGAATTAGCTGATTGTTTTCCAGTGGATTTTCGTCACGTTGCTTTCGTGACAGCTGCCGACGCTTCTTTGCAGATTCTTTTGCTGTATTTTCGTACTCAATGACCTCAATCCACAACACAGATCTGTGATCCACTTGTTCGACGTTACTTTGCGCAACATCACAACTTGTCTGTACACCACGGTGTTATCTTGTTACGAACTGACAATGATAAGTCTCGTGTGGTTGTACCTCGTTCGTTGCAGTTGGAAATCCTCAGATTGCTGCACGCTGGTCATTAGGGTGTCCTGCGGACGAAGCAAATAGCGCGTCGGAATTGATAAACACATTGAGAATTTGCTTGCTAATTGTCGCTCTTGTGTGGAGCATCAATCTGATTCCAGCCAGCGCTTCATTACGTGGCAGACTCCTACTGCGCCTTGGCAGCGCATTTATGTTAATTTTGCGGGTCCTTTCTGGGACACCATCCGGTTGATAGTTATTGATGCGTACAGCAACTTCCCTTCTGTTGTACCTATGTCTTCTACTACATCTGTTCGCGTACTGTTCGCGCTTTGACGTCTATTTTTTTTAATTTAGGCCTTCCTGAAGTTATTGTCTCCGACAATAGTCCCCAGTTCGTGTCCTCAGAGTTTGAAGCGTTCTGTGCTGCTACTGGCATTCGCCATTTGATCTCAACCCCGTTTCCACCCACAGTCGAATAGCGAGGCTGAACGTTTTGTGCGTACATATGTCGCAGATGACCAATCTGGTACCGCGCGCTGCGCAATCTGAATCCGCGCCAGAAGTCATGGACTTCGAAGACGCGTAGAGGTCTCTGCGCCATCGCACCGTAAGCTGTGGCGGCACGTGCCTCCTCACCCGCTTTTAGTGTGGGGGCGCCACAGTAGAACACGTGGTCCCAGCGGCCAATAGCGGCGCCCCCGATAGCATACTTAAGCGCCTGCCTCGCACTCAGCCAGCCCTCCCACCGCCCCTCCTATGTTATTATCCATATTGCCAATTCCCACACCTTCTACCCCTCTGCAGGTGTGCCCCAGGGCTCTGTCCTCTCCCCTCTCCTCTACCTCCTGAACACGGCAGATATGCCCCAACCCCCCCCCCCCTCCAGTACACCTCTTGCAATATGCTGCAATATGCTTCCTCGCCCTCGCTCCTACCCTCCAATGGTCCCAACGCCTTCTCCAGAATCACCTTGACCCTCTTGCTGCATGGTGTAACCAGTGGCTCCTGAAACTCAACCCTTCCAAGACCCAGGCAATCATCGTAGGTCGTACCACTCGCTCCTTCCGGCTCCTGGATTTCTCCCTTACTGTCTGTGCTCGTCCTGTCCGCCTCACCCCCACCCTCACCTACCTTGGCCTCACCATTGACCGTCACCTCACCTGGATCCATCATCTCCGTTCCATCCAATCCAAAGCCCACAACCGCCTCCGACTCCTCAAACTCCTCTCCGGCCGGACATGGGGGTTGCACCCCTCTACCATCCTCCACACCTACAAATCCTTAATCCGTCCCATCCTCTGTTATGCCAGTCCTGCCTGGATATCTGCCCCCCCCCCCCCCCCCAAATTCTATAAGTCCCTCCAGAACCTTGAGCGTCATGCACTCCGCCCCGCCTTCCGTATACGCCTCCCGTCCCCCACGCGGATCCTCTATGATCACATTCCTTTCCCCCATATGTTCCTATTCCTCGAAATATATCCACATCCTCTACACCTCCCGCCGTCTTGAACCCCCTCACCCCCTGGTTGCTCCTCTCCTCTCCAATCCCCGCCCCCTGCCACATCTTCACCGTTGTGTCCCCCCTACCCTCCATCCCAACACCCTACATCTCCTTTCCCAAGGTGGCTTCCATCAACTCCCAGATGATGCCCTCTCTCCCTCCATTTATCCCTCCTATCAACTCTGATCCTCACTCCCCCTCCTTTCCTCTGTCCTTTTCCCAGGCTCCCTCTCCCCCCCTTCCATCCTCTTTCTTCCACACCTCCCCTCTCTTTGCCCCCTTCTCTCCCCCAAGTCCTTTTACATTTCCTTCCTCTTCCCCCTCTCATTCCCTCTCGCGTCTGCCCTTCTCCCCCTTTTATTAGTCCTCTCCCTCCTTGGTCCCCCCCCCCCATTTTCGTTTTTTCCTCTCCTCCCTCCATGTTTTTCCCCCTACTCCAGGTCCCCCCCCCTTCTGCCTGCCTTGGATCGGGAGTGCCATCTTTGTGCCGCCATTTTCGTGCAGTGTTTTACAGTGTGGTTTTCCAGTGAGTTCTCCGTGTTGTGTCTTTTGGGAAGTGTAGCGAACAGCCATCATACTGTCGCTGAGTGTGCTCTTTTTATCTCTTGCGAACAGAAACCAGACTGTCGCCATGTTTTTTAATTGTGTGTCTACTATGTTACTTGTCTGATTCCTGTGTATTTTAACAACATTGCCAACCCCATTTGCTTTCTGTTTTAACTTTCCGTATTTTTACGCCATTTTACACTTTAAGTCACCATTTTATCGCCTGTTTTTTCTTGTTTCCTTCTTCTTCCTTTTTTTTTAAAAAAAAGTCTGTGGGCTGTAGAGCAGCGTAGTAAGCTGCTGCCAGCCCGCCCCCTTTGGGGGGAATTGAAAATCAATAAAGAAAAAAAAAAAAAAAAAAAACTCAGCCAGCCAGTCTAATCTCGCGTACGTCGGCTTACACCTCGCTTCGCGCTAGACAGCTTACTTCCTCGTTCTGTGTAAGAGTGGACGTGTTTGTATCCTTGTGACTGTGTTGTTCGATCTTGTTGCAGTCGTTCTGTGCTTCGTTGGTCGTGTCCGTACTCTCCCACTGCGTTGTTCGCGGGCCTCTCCGCGGGTCCCGCCGTGTTTTCCATTACATCAACCAAGTTGCTCGCCACGCACTCTCGCGAGCGCGCGCACTGCACTTTCCTTGCTTCATATCGCTCCCAGCCGCGCGGCACCCGTTCTCCAGCGGAACTGCAACATGGCCGCGCCCATCGGTCACTCCTGCAGCTATTGCACCCGCCGCCGCGGGCTCCCGCTGCTTCGCCTCGTTCTGGCTTTGCACTGCACGATTTGGTGTTCTATCGCGTTTTCTCTGGCAGGCAGCGCCGGGAGCAGGGGCGCATTCTTCGCCAGCTTGGCCGCGCCTTATTTTTCTGGTCCCTCCGGCAATTTCAAGCAACACCAGATCCAGTCGTGCCGTCCTCGGTTTTCTGCCGCTGGTTGTTTGGCGGCGGAATTGTAGGCCACTGCCGGTCTGGTCCCTGCACCGGACGGACGCCTCTCACTGCGGCCACAGCCCCAACTCCGGCCATCGTCGCCACCGACCAGGAATCGTTAGCGCCAGGATTTCACCCGGAACTAGTCCCACCCACTCACCCCCGGTTTTCCCGGTCTTTGTTCCGCGCCTCGGCATCATTTCAGTTGACCCACGTGGTTTACCGCGTTCGGCTGCACTCGGAGTGAATGTTAAATTAATATCTTGCTAGGTCTTAAATTTTACCAGATAATTAAAAGACACGTTACAAAAAACGTGCAGTTGGCCTCAGCTGTGCCAGGTACGGTACTTCCACAGCAAACGTAAGAGAAAACAATTAAGCACTGAATTCTTTAAATACGAGAACTCAGTATTCAGATGAATAGCCTGTGAAGAAACATACTTCTGTGTGAGAAAAAGCACCCGAAGCTAAAACAGGCATAACCTACCCTCAAAGAATAATTTGCTCGGAGAAAGAGGAACTGACAGTATATGCGAAACAAGCACCAGTGTTCATTATAATTCCAGAGGGCATCAAAATTACTCTGTTCTTGCTAGATCGATCCAGGCTGTTTTTGCGTGTTATTCATTGAATAGTTTTGCTGTAAAGTTTTAGGGGTGGAAGAAGAGCTAGCACAACATGAAGGACGTTTTAAAGCCATGAAACACTGCAGCATTTATTTCCTCCATAACTGCTCTGTGACAAACATGCACATCATTACCATTTTTTAAAATGGTTTGATTGACATTTATGACATTATTAAATCTTTTTGTTAAAAATAGACAGGACAAATAATAACAGATTATTTTCCCGCAACGTTTGCAACAGCATATAGGACATTAATCACACAGAAACAGCCACAAATCTTTATAACCTCGTTTGTAATGCACAGGTATAGTATTGGAAGAATTTACAAGTTAAAATTCACTGAATGCAAATACTAACGAAATATGTCATATAAGACAATACCTTACTGCTTTCATTAGGAATTTCTACTTTATGGCATTCTTATATTCTTTTATTTTCGTGAGTTACTATGATGACCTACGTAAACAAAACGACTTTCACTTATTTTTATATAACGTTGATTTCAGACAAGAGTTAGTCGACTGCATCCGTGGCTTTACTACCAACATGACAGTTGAAGACCATTGTTTTAGCATTGTATGTTTGCTCTGTTTCCCTCAAATAAACGTATTGTAATAAGTGAATTTGTCCTTATTGCCCTTAAATAACATAACGTTATTTTTTTGTTTTCTATTGCTGGTGATGGTTTCAATTCTCTATAAATATTTTTATTTCTTTAATAATGCGAATTCATGTTATATTACTACCCAGAAAAACTTAAATTTCTTATCATTACTGAATTTCATCACAGTGTAACATGTGTTGGACTGTGATGATAACAACTTTGATGTAGCTTCCAGTTTGCGGAACTGGCGACTGTTCTGGAGAGGGCCTTACACTATGGATAGGCGTGGAGGCGGGTGAATGGGTGGGACTTCTTCCGGGTGAAATCCTAGCGCAAAGGGCACGTCCACAGCGCCGCCGCCGCTGTGTTCCTCTGCAGTGGCAGAACCGATGGGCTGACGTCACGCCTCCGTCGTCACCTTCGCCCATGGAGGTAGTTGCTCTGTCTCCTCATCTGAGCATACCCAGTGCCGGTGCGCGGCCTGGGCAGGTTCTCCACGAGTCGTTTCCCTCGCCCCCTCGCGAGCAATTCGGGGTCGCGGGTGGACAGCGCGCCCCGGCATTTCCACTGTCCGGCCCCTCAGCTGCGCCGCCGGCCACCCGCCGTCGGAAGCCGTGCTCAACGACGGTGCGACGTGTCAGGTTATGTGGTATAAATAGCAACAATGCCACGGCATAGGTTCGTAAGTTGGCGCTACGAGTCACCGACGACAGCGCACTCTGGCCGGAGCGGGA
This sequence comes from Schistocerca serialis cubense, assembly GCF_023864345.2. Lineage (NCBI taxonomy): Eukaryota > Metazoa > Arthropoda > Insecta > Orthoptera > Acrididae > Schistocerca > Schistocerca serialis. Next base: position 204,704 of record NW_026048484.1, read on the forward strand.
GTGCTCTAGGAGCTCTGCTCCAGTTTCAGCCCATTTGATCAAGAGCAGACGGCTGGGACACTTCGCTTCAGCTTCGCACCTCAGGGCAAAGTTATGTATTACTCTTGTTACTAAAGTAAAGGTGATTTTAATTCACACTGCAGTACTGAGGGATTTTCAGCTTTTCCTGCTCCTACCCATGCACTGATTTACTAAAAATTTGAAACCAAGGTAATACTAACGGAATAAAAGAACAAATCACCAGATTCAGGTTTAACATCACTACATAACAACAAACTTACAGAAACACTCTTCCAGTACGATCCTACAACGTTTAATTTTCCGAAACTGAAGTATGCTTTTCCTCCCTACATTATTCTCGAAGCAGTATCGAATGCACCCCAACATAGTCCTTTGGAAAACGAAGAAATCAGTGAAATTGTCCACAAATGAAGAACGTGTACAAGGATTTGGAATGATGTAGCAACCTGATATAGAAAGAATAAACTACTCAGTAAAGTTACTTCGATGAACACCCACAGAAAGAGAATAGTCTCTTCATCGACTAGATTTTAAAGTTTCTCATCTTCTACAGAATTACACATTAATTTTCTGCATCAACAATTCCAAGATCGCGCTATGTTATCAAGACCACTGAGATAATATGAAGATACCTGACGAACAGGCAACTAATCCTTACTGCTATTTCATCGACCCAGACCTTTTTCGTTCAGCCATAAGGAAAATGCTGGGATTCGGTATGAAGGAAACTTAATGAACATCATCTTCCTCTCAGCCATCCATCTACATGCAGTTAAAAGTCCTGCAAAATTAAATAAGCAACCAGTCTCCTAACTAGTCACAGGAGCACAAACAACTATTGGCTGGGAAGGTCTATGCTTCCCTCCTGCCACCGTCTCCTTCAGGTGGAATGAAAGATAAAAGAATAAATAAATAAGTTCGTCAGAGCACCTGACGATGGGACATGTCTGGAAACTGTTGTCTTGTGCCCATTGGACATTACGCACCGGCAGTACTCCCATGGATTGTTTGATCAACTAATACGCCTGGAGAAATTAAGGAATCACAAAATTAGCTTTGTTTTCTAAACGCACTATTTGTGTGACGCTGACATACATTTAAAATGTGTATTTGCAGACAGGAATGTGTGTATGTGGTTTTCCCCCCCTACTCTGATTGTATGAAGTACTGGTACGTGGATTGGTGTTGGAAATACATAACGCACTGATTATTTTTTCTCATATAATGAAAAATTGCAGCATGACAATCAGTATTTTTATTTTAAATCACTGATGATTGGTTTGTGTGGCGCTCAACTGCGCGTTCTTCAGCGTCCGTGCAAAGTCCCAATTTTTACACAGTCCATTTTCTTTTCACACTCCAATTTAGTCTCTCTCACAAATCATAATGATGAAATGATGACGACAAAAACACCCAGTCACCGGGCAAAGAAAACTCCTAACCCGGCTGGGAATCGAACCCAGGCCCCCATGATTCACACGCAGCAACGCTACTCCTTTTTACTACACTCCTGGAAATGGAAAAAAGAACACATTGACACCGGTGTGTCAGACCCACCATACTTGCTCCGGACACTGCGAGAGGGCTGTACAAGCAATGATCACACGCACGGCACAGCGGACACACCAGGAACCGCGGTGTTGGCCGTCGAATGGCGCTAGCTGTGCAGCATTTGTGCACCGCCGCCGTCAGTGTCAGCCAGTTTGCCGTGGCATACGGAGCTCCATCGCAGTCTTTAACACTGGTAGCATGCCGCGACAGCGTGGACGTGAACCGTATGTGCAGTTGACGGACTTTGAGCGAGGCCGTATAGTGGGCATGCGGGAGGCCGGGTGGACGTACCGCCGAATTGCTCAACATGTGGGGCGTGAGGTCTCCACAGTACATCGATGTTGTCGCCAGTGGTCGGCAGAAGGTGCACGTGCCCGTCGACCTGGGACCGGACCGCAGCGACGCACAGATGCACGCCAAGACCGTAGGATCCTACGCAGTGCCGTAGGGGACCGCACCGCCACTTCTCAGCAAATTAGGGACACTGTTGCTCCTGGGGTATCGGCGAGGACCATTCGCAACCGTCTCCATGAAGCTGGGCTACGGTCCCGCACACCGTTAGGCCGTCTTCCGCTCACGCCCCAACATCGTGCAGCCCGCCTCCAGTGGTGTTGCGACAGGCGTGAATGGAGGGACGAATGGAGACATGTCGTCTTCAGCGATGAGAGTCGCTTCTGCCTTGGTGCCAATGATGGTCGTATGCGTGTTTGGCGCCGTGCAGGTGAGCGCCACAATCAGGACTGCATACGACCGAGGCACACAGGGCCAACACCCGGCATCATGGTGTGGGGAGCGATCTCCTACACTGGCCGTACACCACTGGTGATCGTCGAAGGGACACTGAATAGTGCACGGTACATCCAAACCGTCATCGAACCCATCGTTCTACCATTCCTAGACCGGCAAGGGAACTTGCTGTTCCAACAGGACAATGCACGTCCGCATGTATCCCGTGCCACCCAACGTGCTCTAGAAGGTGTAAGTCAACTACCCTGGCCAGCAAGATCTCCGGATCTGTCCCCCATTGAGCATGTTTGGGACTGGATGAAGCGTCGTCTCACGCGGTCTGCACGTCCAGCACGAACGCTGGTCCAACTGAGGCGCCAGGTGGAAATGGCATGGCAAGCCGTTCCACAGGACTACATCCAGCATCTCTACGATCGTCTCCATGGGAGAATAGCAGCCTGCATTGCTGCGAAAGGTGGATATACACTGTACTAGTGCCGACATTGAGCATGCTCTGTTGCCTGTGTCTATGTGCCTGTGGTTCTGTCAGTGTGATCATGTGATGTATCTGACCCCAGGAATGTGTCAATAAAGTTTCCCCTTCCTGGGAAAATGAATTCACGGTGTTCTTATTTCAATTTCCAGGAGTGTATATTTTTTCACGCGACCACAACTCCTTGATCTACATCCGTAAAAATCAGACTCCTTTTAGTGTTAGGTTTATTACCATTTTTCTAAATGTTTTTCTTCCAGGTAAGTAACACTTTTTGTGATAAAACAACACAAACAAATGAAGCTAGTAAAAGGAGGTTCTAACTGTTGTGTAGGAGTACTGCGGACATAAATAGAGAAATCAAGCTCTTGAGTGAGAATTTCCAAATTATGCATCAGGAGAAATAGCAGTTTTATCAAGGAAGATTTCGAATGAAAACAGATTACAGTACTATGATAACCATTTTACTTCTATTGTAACACATGAAATACTTAAAGTGTACGAAAATTGGGCAAGATTGTTGCACAATAAGGATCCACAGAAAATAGTTCTCATCATGCTTGTGTTGACTAAGGAAATGAAAATGGATGACTTTGATTATAGGCTGGCATCCACTAAAGCAGTGGTATTTTTGTGAAAATACAAAATATTGGTTCCAATTACCACGAAACATAAATAGCTTGTTTGTCCAGAAAGCAGAAGAATGGTACCAAGTTCAACTCTGTATCCATCTGTGGGAAACGATTATAGCTGTACTAATTTAGTGTAGAGCTAGCATATTTGACTTCCGGCATAAGAAGTGTACAGTGGGGGCCGTTGCTGAATGGGTTTACTAGTATAAAAATTTGATTTTTACTTTTCACTTTCTGTTTGTCAGTGCCTTACGCCTGGCAGTAAGTTGCAGTGTCACAGTCACGTTGCCCAAAACGGGATAGAACCACTCTAATACTCAAGTGTCAAACCATCAGCAGCTAACGCTACCGAACTGCGCGTCTTACGAACTGACCCACCAGTAGGGAGGCTTTGAGGTGGTCAAGTTGGGGTGGAACCGCGGCCTGCTGCCGGGAGAGGAGGCGCCGTCCGCTCTCACCTGCTGCCAGCTTCCAAACCGACCAGACGCCCTCCTCTCCACCCCTCCTCTCTGCCCATTCAGTCCCGGCTGCTTCTCTAGGCCTGCCTGTTTACGGCATTAAACATTCGTGGATTTAAAAATGTTTTCTTCACGAGTGCAGCTCTCCCCTCCTTGCTAATCCCGACGCATTAACAGAGGTCACCCTTATTCTGCAAACAGCCTTGTCAAAGAGGGAGGAGAAGCGGGCAGAGGTTCAGAACAATCTCTTGCCTTTGGGGTGGGAAACTGCACTTAAAGACGGGAGAATCAGTAATGATCAACGGTATGAGGATGCAAAAGGCAATGGAAACCACTGCATGAAAGACACATAACGTGTGTCAACGGGGCATGTGGCATGTAAGTGAAAGAGAGTAATTATGAGCGCTCTACTGGCAAAAGATTCCGGAATAGTCTTACATTCGGATCTCCGGGAGGGGACTGCCAAGGGGAAGATGACCATGAGAAAAAGATCGAATAACCAACGAAAGGATAATATTCTACGAGTCGGGTCGTGGAATGTCAGGAGCTTGAATGTGGTAGGGAAGATAGAAAAACTGGAAATCGAAATTCAAAGGCTCAATCTAGATGTAGTGTGGGCCACTGAAGTGAAATGGAAATAAGACAGCGATTTATGGTCAGATGAGTGTAGGGTTACATCAACAGAAGCAGAAAATGGTTAAACGGCAGTAGGATTAGCTATGAATAGAAAAGTAGGACAGAGAGTGTGTTAATGTGAACAGTTCAGTGATTGCGTTGTTCTTATCAGAATCGACAGCACACCAACAACAACAACGATAGTTCAGGTGTACATGCCATCACAAATGGCTCTGACCACTATGTGACTTAACTTTTGAGGTCATCAGTCGCCTAGAACCTAGAACTAATTAAACCTAACTAACCTAAGGACATCACACACATCCATGCCCGAGGCAGGATTCGAACCTGCGAACGTAGCGGTCACACGGCTCCAGACTGTAGCGCCTAGAACTGTACGGCCACTCCGGCCGGCCCGACATCACAAGCTGAAGATGAAAATATAGAGAAACTATATGAGGATATTGAAAGGGTAATACAGTAGGTAAAGGGAGATGAAAATCTAATAGTGGTGGGGGATTGGAACACAGTTGTAGGGAAAGGAGAAGAAGAAAATGTTGCGGGAGAGTATGGGAGACGAGAAAGACTAATTGAGGTCGGTAATATGAGAGAGGAGAAAGAACATTTTGGTTCCGTAATATATTTCAGCTATTTATTATCAATACTCTGTTCAAGAACCGCAAGAAGAGGAGGAAACTTGGGAAAGGTCGGGTGTTAAGGGATGATTTCAGTTAGATTACTTCATGGTCACAGTGATTCCGAAATCAGATTTTGGATTGTAAGGCGTACCCAGGAGCAGGTGTAGACTCAGATCACAATGCAGTAGTGATGAAGAGCAGGCAGAAACTTAAGAGATTAGTCAGGAAGGATCAATATGCAAAGAAGTGGGATGCATAAATATTAAGGAATGATGAGATATGCTTGAAATTCTCTAAGGCTATAAATACAGCAGTAAGGAATAGCTCAGTAAGCAGTAGAGTTGGAAAAGCCTTACGTGTCTAAACAGGGAAATTACAGAAGTTGTAAAAGAAACCATAGGTACAAAGAAGGTAGATGCGAAGAAACAATGGGCAACAGAAGAAATACTTCAGGTGATTGATGAAAGAAGTAAGCATACACATGTTCAAGGAAATTCAGGAATGCAGAAATACAAGAAACTTAGAAATGAAATAAACAGGAAGTGCAGCGAAACTAAGACGAAATGGCTGCATGAAGAATGTGAAGAAATCGGAAAAGGAATGATTGTCGGAAGGACTGGCTCAGCATATAGGAAAGTCAAAACAACATTCGGCGAAAATAAAAGCAAGGTTGATAACTTTAAGAGTGCAACGGCAATTGCAGTGTTAAATGCTGAGGAGAGAGCGGATAGGTGGAAAGAGTACAGTGGAGGCCTCCGTGAGGGGGAAGATTTGTCTCACGTGATAGAAGAAGAAACAGGAGTCGATTTAGAAGAGATGGGGGATCCAGTACAAGAATCGAAATTTAAAAGAGCTTTGGAGGACTTAATATCAAATAAGGCGGAAGGGATGGATAAAATTCATCAGAATTTTTAAAATCATTGGGGAACAGTTCACGTTGGTTTGTAGAATCTATGAATCTGGCCACATACCACCTGACTTTCGGAAAAAATCATCCACACAATTCCGAAGACGGCAAGCTGACAAGTGCGAGAATTATCACACAGTCAGCTTCATAGCTCATGCATGAAATTGCTGACGAAAATGATATGCAGAAGAATGGAAAAGAAAATTGAGGTATGTTAGATGACGATCAGTTGGGCTTTACCAAATGTAAAGGCGCCGGAGAGACAATTCTGACGTTGCGGTTGATAAGGATAGCAAAACTAAAGGATAATGAAGACACATTCATAGGATTTGTCCACCAGGAGAAAGCGTTAGACAGCGTAAAATGGGCCAAGATGTTCGAAATTCTGATAAAAATAAAGGTAAACTGCAGGGAGAGAAGGGTAGTAAACAACATGTACAAGAGCCAAGAGGGAATAGAGTGGACGACCAAGAACGAAGTGCTCGGGTTAAAGAGGGTGTAAGACAGGTGTGTCGTCTTTCACCCCTGCTGTTCAATCTGTACATCGACAAAGTAATGACGGAAATAAAAGAAACGCACAGGAGTGGGATTGAAATTCGAGGTGATATATCAATGATACGATTCGCTGACAACATTGCTATCCTCAGTAAAAGTGAAGAAGTATGACAGTAAAATGAGTACGGAGTATGGACTGAGAGTAAATCATAAAAAGGTGAAAGTAATGGGAAGTAGCAGAAATGAGAACAGAGAGAAAACATCAGGACTGATGGTCACAAAGTAGATGAAGTTAACGAATACTGCTACCTAGGTAGCAAAGTAACCGATGACGGGCGAAGCAAGGAGGACAGCAAAAGCAGACTAGAACTGGCAAAAGGGGAATTCCTGACAAAGAGAAGTCTGCTAGTTTCAAACATAGGTCTTAATGTGAGCAAGAAATTTCTCAGAATTATTGACTTCCTTTTAACTGTACGGTATATGTTATATTGCATTTAGGAACTTTCGGGTAATTGAACATGTATCAATAATTACGGATTTCTGTAGTTGTATATCTAAGTTTGGATGTAGCTGTATTGCATTGATGTACTGGTGGATATTGTGTGGTATGACTCCTGTAGTTGATAGTATAATTGGTATAATGTCAACTTCATCCTGATGCCGCATATCCTTGACTTCCTCAGCCAGTTGGATGTATTTTTCAATTTTCTCTCCTTTTTTCTTTTGTATATTTGTTGTATGGGGTATGGATATTTCGATTAGTTGTGTTAATTTCTACTTTTTATTGGTGAGTATGATGTTAGGTTTGTTATGTGGTGTTGTTTTATCTGTTATAATGGTTCTGTTCCAGTATAATTTGTATTCATCATTCTCCAGTACATTTTGTGGTGCATACTTGTATGTGGGAACGTGTTGTTTTATAAGTTTATGTTGTAAGGCAAGCTGTTGATGTATTATTTTTGCTACATTGTCATGTCTTCTGGGGTATTCTGTATTTGCTAGTATTGTACATCTGCTTGTGATGTGATCTACTGTTTCTATTTGTTGTTTGCATTTATCTGTTGTGGTATTGGGATCTTTAATAATATGCTTGCTGTAATATCTGGTGTTTATTGTTTGATCCTGTATTGCAATCACGAATCCTTCTGTCTCACTGTATATATTGCCGTTTCTTAGCCATGTGCTGGATGCGTCTTGATCGATGTGTGGCTGTGTTAGATGATACGAGTGCTTACCATGTAGTGTTTTCTTTTTCCAATTTACTTTCTTCGTGTCTGTTGATGTTATGTGATCTAAAGGGTTGTAGAGGTGGTTATGAAATTGTAGTGGTGTAGCCGATGTATTTATATCAGTGATTGCTTTGTGTATTTTGCTAATTTCTGCTCATTCTATAAAGAATTTTCTTAAATTGTCTACCTGTCCATAATGTAGGTTTTCTATGTCGATAAATCCCCTTCCTCCTTCCTTTCTGCTTAATGTGAATCTTTCAGTTGCTGGATGTATGTGATGTATTCTATATTTGTGGCATTGTGATCGTGTAAGTGTACTGAGTGCTTCTAGGTCTGTGTTACTCCATTTCACTACTCCAAATGAGTAGGTCAATTTTGGTATAGGATAAGTATTTATAGCTTTTGTCTTGTTTCTTGCTGTCAATTCTGTTTTCAGTATTTTTGATAGTCTTTGTCTATATTTTTCTTTTAGTTCTTCTTTAATATTTGTATTATCTATTCCTGTTTTTTGTCTGTATCCTAGATATTTATAGGCATCTGTTTTTTCCATAGCTTCTATGCAGTCGCTGTGGTTATCCAATATGTAATCTTCTTGTTTAGTGTGCTTTTCCCTTGACTATGCTATTTTTCTTACATTTGTCTGTTCTAAAAGCCATATTTAAATCATTGCTGAATACTTGTGTTATCTTTAGTAATTGGTTGAGTTGTTGATTTGTTGCTGCCAGTAGTTTTAGATCATCCATGTATAGCAAATGTGTGATTTTGTGTGGGTATGTTCCAGTAATATTGTATCCATAATTTGTATTATTTAGCATGTTGGATAGAGGGTTCAGAGCAAGGCAGAACCAGAAAGGACTTAATGAGTCTCCTTGGTATATTCCACGCTTAATCTGTATTGGCTGTGATGTGATATCTGAATTTGTTTGGATATTAAGTGTGGTTTTCCAATTTTTCATTACTATGTTTAGGAACTGTATCAATTTAGGATCTACTTTGTATATTTCCAATAATTGTAATAACCATGAGTGGGGTACACTATCAAAAGCTTTCTGGTAATCAATGTATGCGTAGTGTAGCGACCTTTCTTTAGTTTTTCCTCGATATGTCACCTCTGCATCTATTATCAGTTGCTCTTTACATCCTCTTGCTCCTTTGCAACAGTTTTTTTGTTCTTCATTTATAATTTTGTTCTGTGTTGTATGTGTCATGAATTTCTGTGTAATGACTGAAGTTAATATTTTGTATATTGTTGGTAGGCATGTTATGGGGCGATATTTAGCTGGGTTTGCTGTGTCTGCTTGATCTTTAGGTTTCATATAAGTTATTCCTTGTGTAAGTGTATCAGGGAATGTGTATGTGTCTGCAATGTAACTGTTAAATAGTTTAGTTAGATGTGAATGTGTTGAGGTGAACTTCTTTAGCCAGAAATTTGCTATTTTATCTTTTCCAGGGGCTTTCCAACTGTGAGTAGAATTAATTGCTTGGGTGACTTCATGTTGCAAAATTATCACTTCAGGCATTTGTGGTATCATCTTGTATGTGTCTGTTTCTGCTTGTATCCACCGTGCATGTCTGTTATGTTGTACTGGGTTTGACCATGTGTTGCTCCAGAAGTGTTCCATGTCTGTTATGTTTGGTGGATTGACTATTTTAATGTGTGTCTTATCTATTGTCTGGTAAAATTTCTTTTGGTTTGTGTTGAATGTTTGGTTTTGTTTCCTTCTATTTTCACTTTTTTTGTGTCTTCTAAGTCGTTTGGCCAATGTTTGTAATTTCTGCTTCTTTCATCTAATTGCTCTATCGCTTCTTGTTGTGAGATTTTACCTAACCTATTTCGCTTTTTTCTGACATTTCATTTTTTATAAATTGTGTTAGCTGTCCAATGTCTTTTGTCAGTTTTCTATACTGATCTGTAGCCTGTGTTTCCATGCTGGTTTTGTGAGTTTCTTCTGTGTGTTGGTTGGTTCTGATCTCTGCCTAGTGTGTATATTTAGTGTAGTGAGTGCTCCTATATAAACCAGTAGTTGTAACTCTTTCATAGTTGTGTTTTCATTTATTTTGTTGTGTATGATTGTGTTGATAGTTTTTACTGTTGTTCGACTTGTGGGTTATTTGGCGGTCTATGCAAGAATGGTCTAATGTCTTTATTTGTGTCTTTGTATTCTCTATATGCGTCAGCTGAAATTTTTCTTCTATATCTAACATGTGTGTCACTTCGTGTTCTATGTGCTTGTTCTGGTGGCTTTCTTAAGATTTCGTTTTCCTCTGATTGTTTAATTGATGCGTGTTGTTCTTTGTCTGTTTGCTCTGGGACGTTTGAGTCCATTACTGTATTTTCTTTCTCTTCTGATTGCACATTATTTTGTTCCAGTATTTGTTTTACTTGTTGTTTGATGTTTTCTAATTCTAACTGGGGTATCCTGTTATTTTTTATTATTACACGGATCTGATCAGCTAGTCGTTGTTCTGTTAAAAATTTTAATTCTGGGTATCTGGTAATAAATGTTGTGTATACTTGTGATCTGTATCCAGTTGTGTTGGTTCCTAGGTTTGTTGCTTGGTTAACAGAACATGAGGTGTCGAGTAACTTCACCTGACCATCTCATCCTCTGTCTTTGTTTTCCTTCTAGGGTGGTTGCAGGAAGCATATCCTGCAAAACACCTCTATTTGGATTTAAATCAATTTCCAGTTGGCTAGCAGTGTGGTTACCATTGTGGGCGGGCATAGGGTTCAAGAGTCGTCCCCGACCATGACGGCGCTTGTACGAGGCTTCTTTAGTTTTGTCCTGAACCAACTAATCACACTAAAAGGGGGGTTAGCCCTATTAGTGGTTTGTTCTTTTCGACGCCTTTTACGACTGGCAGAACATACCGGAGGCCTATTCTTTTCCTGGGCCTCCACGGGGTTTATTATTATTATTATTATTATTATGACCTTGTAGACAAATTTCTTATATTTGCTGTTTTCGGTGAAGTTGCGTATTGAAATCTTGTTTAAACGGTTTCCAGGTAAGTTTCAATTTTAATATCATTTTAACTGTTTTTAGATATTACAGTTAATACAGTAGTTTACATTATTTTATTGATTTCTGAACCGTCAGCTAGATTATTTGGCAGTTGTTACTGGTGTTTATAATAGCCTATGATTATGCTAATATGAATAATTCAGAAAGCCTAATAGAAATCACGAAAAAAGGGAGAGAAATATCGGGTTCTGCTTAAGAACATCATCCATCCGAAAGTGAGTCAGTGAAGAAGATGAACAGCAGTTGGTGTAAAAAACGATAGAGAGAAGATAGAACAGAGGAGATGAAACTGAAAATGACTCAAGCTGAAGCATACTTCACTAGAAAACATGTGATAAATGTCATTTGCAGATATCAGTTCCTGAAGATGAAAACAAATACAAGTTGACGTGGAACATGAATTATATTTAAGCAGAGCTGAATGTAAACGAAATTCGATGAAAGTCTATAAAGAATTATCAAAGTGTAGATGTTTATGCTATTACAGTTGATTTGTAAATGGCCCTGGCAGTTCCAAAGTTAACGTGTTTAGTACTATATTACAAATGTAGTTTTTATTGTTATAGTTTTGGCTGTCACGAACTTAGGACTAATTTTACTTTCATGTTTGTATGGGACGAAACTATAGCATCGAGAGGAAGGCAGAAAATTTCATAATGTGTACTGAAACACGTAAAAGAAATGGTTAGTACAAGAAAACACAATGATGTACAGTTATGCCAGAATTGGTCAAAACAGAAATTTTAAAATTACACTTTCCTGTTTGAAACTTTTGACAGATCAACTACTTCAAATGGACAGTCTTGGTCCTATTTTTAATACAAGGGGTACTCTTATCTGGCAATCGATGTTGATTTTGGCTCTGTGGAACTCCCAGAAAAACGAAAAACTATCTACACACCGTCAGACTGGTACAAAATAATTGCTCAAACGCGAAGAAAGAAGCCATTTAAAGTAGTACAGATGAAGCTACAAGAATCTGTATCAGCGGTGGGTTTCGAGAAGGCAGTAGTTAACCGCCAAAGTAATAAACTAATATTGTCCAGTATCTTGGCTACAGCTGCAGTGCGTGCAGTAGAGAAGATCTGAATTTACAAAGATGCGCTACAAGGCAACTTTTCAGTCCTGATATGGAGTTTTTCACATTGGACATACAAAAAGAAAAGAAGGAACGTCTAGTCCAGCTCAACAGCATAGAACAGTAACGACTGTAAGATAAAATACAGTTTGTCAGTAATTTGAAGAAAAAGGATATTTCAGAATTTTGAGCATGTATCCTCCTGTTCACCACACCTGTTTCATTCTCTTTTGAAAACGAAGATGACTACGTATTTTTGTGTTAATTCACAATGAAAGTTATTCAATTTATACACAATTACGATAATTTTATTAATTTTACTACTCATATTTCCTAAAGTATTGTTAATGAAAACAGAAACTGTTAATTCAAAGTGAAATTCATGGAACTAATAGTTATGGTCATCATATTCGTATTAATGCACTGAATGTGTGTTTCCGTGTTAATACTGCCCATTATTAGACACAGTATACCCATACATTCTTCTATTAGACTTCCCTGTATTTTGTACAAAGTTTCACAAAACGATCAATAGCTTATAATGAATAAATCTGACTTACATCGTCATGCCATAAACCGATTCATACACGAGTCATGTAATGTGATCTACATGCAATGAAGATAGGGAGCCTTCAACGTTATGTTGAACCTAAATTCAAATTTATGATTATTACATCCACTCTACATTCTCGCTATTTTAAGAAAAAAGCAATAATTTTGTAAATTTTTCCTAATTCTTGATTCCCAGAAGTGCTATTATTCTTTATTTACTTGTAACTGAAGATGCAACACTAACGAAAGGACTATGAAATGACCAAACATCAGTTTGTGGCTTATTTTTCAAGACATCGTCAAATAACAGTCTTAAGGAGAAGAGACAGCGCTTGATTTCAGCTTCTGAGCACAGTTCTCAGCAGCCACTTGCAGTGCAGTAAAAGACAATTGAAAAAAGCGCCAAAAAAAGGTCAAGTGAATGCAGATAGCTTGGTGAGGAATTATTTACACCCTAGTCCTTGCGTCCCCACACATAGCAGGCCCTCACCATGGCCACAATTGCCACAGTAATAGTACAGCATAGCCCAAACAATCATAGTACAAGAACATAAAGAAATTAAGCCCACTGTCTGAAAGCACTTACAATAAACCATGACACACTTCGTTAATGACAACCTGACGCTCAACATACATTACATGTGGTGTAAGTAGGCTGTTTATGTTTTCTCTATGTAAGTAGGCTGTTTATGTTTTCTCTATGTAAGTAGGCTGTTTAGGTTTTTTTATTGGTAACGCCACCTCTGTATGAAAATCACTGGCTGTGCTGTGTGCAGTCTGTGGCTGCTTTGCGTTGTTGTAATACTCGCCATTGTAGTGTTAGGCAGCTGGCTGTGAACAGCGCGTAGCGTTGCGCAGTTGGAGGTGAGCCGCCAGCAGTGGTGGATGTGGGGAGAGAGATGGCGGAGTTTTGAAATTTGTCATGAACTGCTATATTTATATATGATGATATCAAGGTAAATACATTGTTTGTTCTCTATTAATATCTTTCATTTGATAACTATCCCTATCAGCAGTTAGTGCCTTCAGTAGTTTGAATCTTTTATTTAGCTGGCAGTAGTGGCGCTCGCTGTATTGCAGTAGCTTGAGCAGCGAAGATTTTTGTGAGGTAAGTGATTTGTGAAACGTATAGGTTAATGTTAGTCAGGGCCATTCTTTCGTAGGGATTTTTTTGAAAGTCAGATTGCGTTGCGCTAAAAAATATTGTGTGTCAGGTAAAGGACAGTCGTTTATTATTGTTCAAAGGGGACGTTTCATATGCCGACCCTTAGCCTAGGATACCTCACTGGAATCTTCTGATTTTTCTTGTAGTTTGTGTAATTAGTGTAGATTTTGTTTATTGCTAGCGCGTAACTGTAGAGAGAATCTCCTTTGTAGTTGCAGTCTTTCATTGTTGTACAGTAAAACAGTTGTGGCATGCATGTAGATTTGCACCAAGTATTTCGCAGCTGCTATTAACTAGATATTATTTTCAGTGTTATGTTAATGTGTTCTCTTATTTTTGCTCTTCAAATTGTGCTTTTCTGTGTTGTCGTGTGAAATACTGTGACAATAATGGCGTGTGAAAAACGTAATACTAGGCTCCAAAGTAAACTGAGAAATGACAGTGAAAATGAAAGCAGTGTGTTAGCGCCACCGAGTAATGAATTAACTGATGTTCAAAGTAGTAATTTGGTAATTGTGCATAGAGAAATGGAGCGGGCGGCAAACAATGGCGTAGGCAGTGAAACAATTAGTGAAGAGGGAAGCATTATCGATCGATCGGTCGGCAACAGCTCGCCTCAGGAATCCGAAATGACAGGACACAATTTTGCAAATACTGTAGATTCAGTTTTTGCGTCCTCACCGTTTTCCCAAATGAGTCAAGACACGTTTTCCGCTTGTCAAAATGTGAATGTTGCCGGTGCAAATTCACTGCCGAAAAGCACTGAGGAACATGTTTCAGACACCAGTGCATTGTTATTACAGTTAATGCAACAAATGGGACAAAAGCTACAAAAGTTAGACACAACACTTGAACAAAATCAGAAACAAATGGGACAAAAGCTTCAAAAGTTAGACACAATGGAACAAAATCTTCAAAAGTTAGACACCACACTTGAACAAACACGTGAAGATTTAACTACTGAGTTACATAAAATCGAATCGAAATGTCAAAAAGTCTGTAACGACGTAAAAACACAAATTTGTGAGCATTTTCAACCTACTTTTTCGCGGCATGAAAATGCATTACAGAATCACGAAGCAGCCATAAAAGAACTGCAAATTATTGTTCATGAAAATCATGAGACCTTGCAAGCTAAAATTGACTCAGTTGCATCTACCGATTCGGTTACGCAACTTACAAGAACTCAGGAAAACTTAAAGGACACAGTAGAAAGACACATGGAGGAAATTAGTTCATTATCAGAGAAAGTAGTTGAACTTTCGGATCAGCTAAATAATTTATCTACGAAGGTAGATGATAATCTGAATGACACAAAACCGGTAGTCTTTAATAACACAGAAGAGAGCGAACAAATTAGGAAACTGAAACAAAATCTGAATCAAATTGATACGCAACACCAAAGAGAAATCCGGGAAGTACAAGATCAGCTAACACAGGTAATACAAGAATTACGTATTTCAGAGGACACTCGCGCCCCAATAAGGGAAGAGGGACATAGAAATACGGAACAGCCACAAAATAATAACATAGGGCATTTCGGAAGTTATGAAAGAAATTGGCAATGTGCACCGAATTTTGAGTTGGAACCGCCGAAGCGACGTAACAATGACCGACATGCGACTCGCCGACATGATGATTTTGACTATAAGCTGTTCATTACTACACGTAAATTCCAAACGTTTAAGAATTCTGCCAACGACATTCATCCACAAGCGTGGCTCCATCAATTCTCTCATTTTTTTCCTCCCAACTGGGCATTGGAGCACCGGTTAGAATTTATGTGTGGCTACTTGGAGAATGAACCAGCTGTAAGAATGCGATCGGTCATTCACGATTGCCACAGTGAAGGAGAGTTTTACCATGCCTTCCTCTCAGCATATTGGTCTCAACCCACACAAGACCGAGTAAAACATAGCGTCATAATGATGAGACATTTCGAACAATCAGAATTCTCCAGTCTTGTGAAATATTTTGAAGACATGTTGCACAAGAATCAGTACCTGTCAAACCCATACAGCCCCTCAGAACTTATCCGCATTTGCTTAATCAAATTGCCTGAACATTTACGACATATTATTTTGGCAGGACGTTGCAAAGACGACATTGAAGCATTTCAGGGACTCTTACAAGAATTATAAATTGACACAGACAGTCGCCGGATGCGAAAACAGGAAAACAATCACTACAGGTCACATACATCACAATTTCGTGATGACAGAATCAATAAGTGGACACGACAAGGCTATTCTTACAACGCAAATCGTGACCAAAACAGACACCACCCATATGACAACCACTGGCAGAGTAATAATAGTCACAGAGAAAGATCGCATTTCCATAGTAATGAATACGACAGAGACAATCATAGAAACAGACAATATGGGAACCAAAACAATTATTATCAAGGGAGACAGAATAACTTCAGACGCAACAGTTCAGCGTGCAGTTACGATTCAGGAAGAAATTCTCCACCACATGACCGACAAGAAAGGAATTATGAAATCGACCGACATGACGACAGACGAGATAATCATAACGACAGACCTGAATTCCATCAGAACTGGCAAGCTTCAAACAGGGCAAGGCCTTCTCGTCAAGGTGAATTTGTAGAAGTTCGGTCTCCTAATCCCAATAATGGCGCGCGCCAACAAAGAAACAGACAATGACTCGCACCGCAGGCAGCCACCTGCGCCGGCTGGCTCAGGCAAAAATAGCATACAGGCTAATCTTGAGAAAATTTTAGCACTCCTCACCGACATATACCGCATGATAATTCCGTTCAAGTTGAAACCCTGCGTACTAGGAAGAGTAAAGGTTTACACCACATTTCACATGTAAAACCGTTTATTGAAAGATAATCTGCTTTTTAACTTTGTCTTTGTCATATAACTTTTCACTTTACATTACTAGTATGCTGTGTCAGACTTAAGAAACTGTTAACATACAACTATGTTTGAAGTTAAATATCCAGTCTAGAACCTAGGGAACATTTTTAAACAGAAATTACGAATGCATTGTTGTAGTGAACAGACGACACAGTGTTGTATTTGTACATTCTTGCTTGTTAGTTGCACGATTACGTAACGACTATAAGGCTCACATACTTAGAACATTTACTAGTACTGCTAATGAGATTTTAATGCAACATTTTGGTTTACTTGAAAATACGTTCTGGGTTTAAAGTACTTTCTGTGGGATACCAGACGACACAGTGGTTAGTTTATGTGACAACTACACGGTTTTATCACGACGCTACTAATGAGTGAAAATTTACAATGTTGCTTTTGCAGTGTTTCTGTTTTATATCTGCACAGTTTTCTGTATTATTCTGGAAAGTAAAACAGGTTTTAGTACTAACTTTTGTAGTATAGCTACAATGAGACTGCCTTTTCCGTAGCACAACAATACGTTACTGTACAGTACTTTCTTCATCACGGCAATAAGCGTAATAACTAAGACATTTATACGCAAAGCATTTCACTTTTGTGTATTATGAGGTAAGTACATTGACTTCTGCAGAACTTAGCTTTCGGAGGACGATAACTACGACACTTCCACAGAGATTATGTTGCAACAAGACGCACATTTAGCGCTACAGTACACGTATTTGAGTGATTAATTTTGTACTTAAAACATTTATTTTTAAAGATTTTTTGAATTACAAAGAAAGTTTTCCGTGATACATTTCATTCCATTGCTGTAATCTGTAACACCTGAGGGTATAATTACATTAATCCTCAGGGGGGTACACGCTTACTTTGTGTACCATGTGTGTGGCAACCACAAGGAACCCTAGCTAATATGGTATTTGCTTATACAACTTTACACATCGGTACCATATTTCTCTAACACATAAATTACACAGCTATCTGATCATTTAACTGAGAGATAAACATTTTTTTTACTACATCAGTGACACATGTTTACGCAATACACAGTTGGGTAACTTCACACTTATGAAACTGTATTTTGTCTGTACTTTGTAAACTGTTCATATTTTTTCGGAATCATTGTGATACTATGAGAGCTTTGAATGATGTATTTGGTAAGGGAGCATGATTTTAAAGTACGTTTGAGGTAGATGACACTATTGAAATGAGCGGAGAATTTTTTTTAGGTTTTGAAATTATTGGAGGAAGCTACGACGATTTTGAGATTTGACTGAGGTGTTATGATGTTATTATTACGACGACGATGTGTACTATGCTGTTGAGATATGTTTATGATCAATAAGATGTTGCTACCGTATATGAGGAATAAGAAGTATGTTGGAAACCAAGAATCGTACTTTAAGAGTTATGAAATGTGCGTAAATGCGTGACTGTATCACAATGCTGACGAATATTTTATTTGGACACTTATATTTATAGGATTTTCTTTCTACAGATTTGCAACGCTAATTCTTGACCTGTGAAATATTTTTATGTGAGACTGTCACTGTAGCGGAAACTGCTGTCGTAAATATTTCCGTAAGAAAGTTAAGTGACCACCTGCACGTAATGCGTCGTGGGCACCCAGCTGTGTCGCACGCCTGGAGAGAGGGCCATTGGCGCGTGCCTTTCAGAGCACAGGAAGAAAAAAAAAAGGGAGGCCATTATCCTGGCCATTGTCATTCCTTTAGAGAAAGCATCGCAAATCCGACACGCTAATTACTTGGAAACATATCGTACTTTCTGATATTTACTGAAATGCCTAATGAAATGACAAGAAATAGTTTGTCTACACACCTGACTATGACTACTGTCTTTCTAGATGAGAGATTTTTTTACTACTTATGAAATGCCACATGACTATTGAACGATGTTCTTACGCTTTGCTTTGTACATAGTTGCTTATTTCATTTGATATCTAGTTTCTATCTGCACTGCAGCATTGGTTAAAATAAAATTTTATAGATGCACTAATATAAATATTTTCTGTCTACAGATCGAGTATATAATATTTTTTTTCAAAAAAATGAGGGAGCACAAAGCGACATTTACCTTCACAGGAACTGCATTCATAATTTTCTTTTCAAGTACTTGGTAATTTCCTTTGTAGAATAAATTGTGATGCATCACTCTAGTGTTAAGATGTGACATAGGTATTAGACATGGCCATCTTTAGTGTAATATTTTTTTCTGCTTGAGCTATGTCATGTTTTGATATAAGTTATTACATTTGCTGCTGCTAGCTTTGCCAATCTGTATTTTTTGTCATTGCTGCTTGTGTTAATTGTTTTGTGCTGCTGCATTGCCTCGTCCCTTAGTTTAGCATCTGAGCTCAGTAGATTTAAGTTAGCTTAAGATGGGGTAGGCTATATGAGAGAACGAGATGTGATGAATTGGAAGAAATGCATTGAGAAGCTATAAGAAAATGGTTTGGCCAAAAAAAAGTATTTTGAAAGAGGATATGAGCAAAAAAGTAGGGTCTAGGGACAATAGGTTTACGTAGGATTTTCTTGGAAATAAATAATGAGGTAAGAAATATGTGAACATATAAATACAGAAAGCATGCTTTGATAGGATTTTTTTGGTGGAAACAAATTTTGAAATAAGACGAAAGATCTATGGAATGAAGTTTTAGGTTGGACTGCAGTACCAAATGTTACACTGAAAACAAACCCTGCCCTTTCCCTTTTGTGTTATCCCACAATATGTTTGTGTACCCTTGGGTATTTGTTTTCTTCCTGTCTCTGTGTACTGTTTCATAGAACTTTTTTCTCTTCTAATACTAAGTTACATTCACTATGATGAGGAATACTGTTATCCTCAAATACAATTGGCATTAATAATGTGTTATTTACTTTGTAAAGATGTTTAGACATTATTTATTCTGTTTTGTGCTAATGCTCATGTGTGAAGTTGATGTTTCGAAAGTTATTCGATCTTTTATGTATGTACTCATGTCATAATTCCTGTAACACTAATGTATATGTCTATTTCTATTCTTTTGTAAAGCCTGTACTACAAATGTTATCTGTATTATTATGTTCTTTAATGATGTATTTTGTACCTTTGTAATTGTATTTTCATGTTGTAAATTTATAAAATTGTAATTGACACCAGTTCATCTTATTATTAACTTGTAAGTTACATTTCACTGCACACGTTTCTGTTGGTCATAGTATATGGACAATATGTGAGAAGTAGGGACTGTTAGTGTTTGCACGTGTGTTAATAATTCAGCAAGGGACTGGATAACAGCATTGCTGGTTCTAAGGACAATTCCAAAAACTTTGTGAGTGCACAAGTGGTGGTTTATGGACTTGCTATATTCTCCGCAAGAGTCTTCGATGGTGAATGTGCACCTGCACAATCGCAACAGATGGCTGCTGGCCATCTCTACAAGGACTACAGTGGGTCTGCACCTCTGGTGGCCCACCAATACCATTATCTCTACAAGGACTACAGTGGGTCTGCACCTCTGGTGGCCCACCAATACCATTATCTCTACAAGGACTACAGTGGGTCTGCACCTCTGGTGGCCCACCAATATCGTAATCTCTACCAGGACTACGGTGGGTCTGCTCTGTGATGACCTACCTACCAATATTCATCAAAACTTCGACTGACTCTGCAGTGGGTTTGCTCTGTTGTGACCCAATACTTGTCTGCATGTCGAGAGTCAGCACTGTCTTTCTGTTGGAAGGACAACACTACTTCTTCAAGACTGCATGGAAATCCACTACTTCCGTGTGCATTTTCTTCTACTGCTCAGACTTTGAGAAAAACACTATATTTTACCGTAATGAATGATCAGGACTGTCTTTATGGACTGTGACAAAATTTTAGCTTTTGACCAACGTTGTATCAATAAGTGTGTGCATTTGATATCTTTCTTATTGTAATGATGAAAAATTTTTTTAAATCTGTATTGGGCACTGCCCAAACCAATTTGTAAAATTTTTTGTGGGGAGCATGGGGGCTATGTAAGTAGGCTGTTTATGTTTTCTCTATGTAAGTAGGCTGTTTATGTTTTCTCTATGTAAGTAGGCTGTTTATGTTTTCTCTATGTAAGTAGGCTGTTTAGGTTTTTTTATTGGTAACGCCACCTCTGTATGAAAATCACTGGCTGTGCTGTGTGCAGTCTGTGGCTGCTTTGCATTGTTGTAATACTCGCCATTGTAGTGTTAGGCAGCTGGCTGTGAACAGCGCGTAGCGTTGCGCAGTTGGAGGTGAGCCGCCAGCAGTGGTGGATGTGGGGAGAGAGATGGCAGAGTTTTGAAATTTGTCATGAACTGCTATATTTATATATGATGATATCAAGGTAAATACATTGTTTGTACTCTATTAATATCTTTCATTTGCTAAATATCCCTATCAGTAGTTAGTGCCTTCAGTAGTTTGAATCTTTTATTTAGCTGGCAGTAGTGGCGCTCGCTGTATTGCAGTAGCTTGAGCAGCGAAGATTTTTGTGAGGTAAGTGATTTGTGAAACGTATAGGTTAATGTTAGTCAGGGCCATTCTTTCGTAGGGATTTTTTTGAAAGTCAGATTGCGTTGCGCTAAAAAATATTGTGTGTCAGGTAAAGGACAGTCGTGTATTATTGTTCAAAGGGGACATTTCAGTGGTGGATCCACATCGATTAGAATACATAGATCTAACAAGGCCAGTCAAGGTATAATGAATAGAAGTAAGTTTCACCAACAATCTCACATACACTGTATCCACTGCATGTCCACTTTCACACCTCAGCTGGGCAGTGCCGTAGGTTTAAATCATTGCCGTCGGAACATCCATTGACCGGTATACCATCCGTCAGCCATCTCCTTAAGCTCATCTCATATGGAGTAAGCTTCACTGTAAGTTTGTTGGATAACATGCTGAACATCAAAGTATTTGATTCAGCATGGAATCTAGCTGGCTGACTTGACTCTGTGAACGGCAAGGCCCACAAGCTGATTCATCTGGAATCACTCAAACGATTCTAAAGAATCTATTCTGCAAAACACAAAAAAAAGTTTCACACACATCTGACAACTTCATTCACTAACTTCATCATGAACTGCAAATCATTTTGTTAATGGCCATAGTTGTGACATTTCAGGATTAAGTAAACTAATGCAAGAATTTAAGAAAGTTTGTATATAATACTATAAGTCACTATGAATTTGCGTTCGGTGTACATTAGTCCATATGTTTCTATGTGTGAAATGCAACTAACATATTGTATTACTCTTCAAACTTGGGGGAATGTCGCTGTTTATCACCAACATCAAGAAAATAGATTATACGTAGAGCGGTTCGTCCCAAATGCATGTGGCCAGGGAAACAGCTAGAATGAAATATTAACAAAATTTCTCTAGCTCAAGCTTTCAAAAAACCGAAACAAGATTTGGCAAATGCTAATCTGCAAAGAGTAGAGTATTTTGCTGTATGATTAGTACCTGAAACTTCCTTATCTAGTGTGGTATTCAAGCGACTACAGACCTATTCAGTGTTATAATGTAATAATTTAAACGCCATTGATAGCTGGAGAAACAAAAATTGCTGTGTGTGTGGACGAATATATGGGAGGAAATTATAGTCTCTTTTTATAACGATAATAAGCATTTTCATAAACCATTAAGCTGTCTTTCCATTATTTGCTATTTAATAATTCTGTCACAATTTCAGACGATCTTAGTGAGATGAATATTTGTAAACTCTGCTGTGTTTCGGCAAAGGAAGCAGATTTCAACCTGGTAATAGAGGAACTTACGATCACTCATAACTCGTCACTGACAACTTTTCTCTGAATCCTGCACCCCAGTGTGTTTTTAATAATGAATTATGTTGAATGAAACAATTCCAATATTTTTATTTCTGTATCTCAATGATCTGATACATTTGAAACCATTTAAATTTGCAGAATAGCACGAGAAGTAATACATACAAGTGCCAGATGTCTGTGATGTACCGCTGTGCCACAAAAATTATCTCGAACACAACCAAACATGATTTAGAGTCATATCTATACCATGGTACCAGGACAAATACAACTGTGCCTCTCCAACACATTGCAAGAATGGTACTATCACCAGGTTGTTTCCATAGACTCCGGCGGTGGTAATTCATGGCAGTGCAGAGCTGCAGTTCATCGCTGGACACAATTCGACGCCATTCATGCTTCCTGGTCACAGCACCTCTCCTAATGCAGCCGTCTCTTTCGTGGTGTTAAAAGTAGCCTGCACGTGGTACTGTAGTTTCCGAGTTCTGCTGCTCTAATCTCAAACCAACGATGAGAGATAAAAAATGGAAAAACAAATCAGAGTAGAATCTCGAACAGCAATCATCCAATTCTGAAATTATGCACATATTACTAGTTTTGCCAAGAATATGGATTTACAGCAATTAATAGCAGTTTCGCCAAGAAAATGATTATTGGATTAGAAATGACTAAGTACCACATATGACGTTCCCTGAATTTAAAAACAAATTCTTACAGTCAATTTTGATCTAAACACATACATGACCATATGTGACTTGAGTTTGTAGTCGCACAAATGTCAAATCTTCACAGAAAAAATGCTTTGAAATAGTAGTGCATGAACTGTGTTGTAAATTAGTACTTAAAAAAAAGGAAGTCATAACCTGAACCTCTATAGAAATACATAAAGTAGCAAGACATTTCTAAAAGATTTGTTGGGAAGCACACACAAAACATCCGAGGCATCCAGATAAATTTCAGGATTAGGATAGTAGGACAGAACCACATGATCATAGATTCTTTCGAAATGTTGATGTACTGAAATAAATGAGGGAAACAGAAATCACATAAAAGTTGTGAGACGACATGGTAGAGGTAATTATTCAGATCAGGAGTGCTGTAATTACACAGGCCAACGAAATTCTTTTTTTGAAAAACTTTTTTACTTTGATAGCTGATGTTTATAGATTTTTGTGAGCTGAATCCAAATCAAGCCTTAGTTTTTTGTATCACCCATAGTTTTCGAGCAAAATGCTTTTTAGTATATAGTATAAAAATCCTGTGCTATACAGTAAATGGGGTAATCAATGAAATGCCTTGTTACAACATAAACATCACTTGTATTTACATTAAGCTAATTAAAACAATGACATATGTTAATAAAGGTCAGCTGGAATTGGTTTGTATTGTCTTTCTCTTTTTTTCTTTGAATCTTTTTCAACGATGAGTCACTTGCTCGAGTTGTCGGTGAAGTCACCAACGGTAGTTCCCCATCATGTTGATGTTCCAGCGGCCTTGGTATCATTTTCCCAACACTTTAATGTCCTGGTAAAACGCTCTCCTTCATCCTCACTGACATCTCCCATACTGTATGGGAAGTAATGAATCAAACATCCTGAAGTTTTAAACTTCTTTAACATTGTAGCTGTAATAGAAACACATCTGGGTCTTTTTCATATGCTAAGAACATTTTAACAACTTGCTTGAATGACACCCATGCTTCTTTCTCTTTAAGGTCATTGTGGATTCAAAGTTAACATTAAACATCAATTTTCTAATGTCAGGTCTGATAAAGACGCCTTTTTTTAGTTTAGCTTCTGAAAGGTGTGGAAACTTTTGGCAGAGATACTTAAAACATGGCCCATTACCAGATTTTACAAACTGTTTCATCAGGCCTGAAGTTATATGTAGAGGTGGTAGGAGTAGGTTTTTTGATCTACAATGTTTTTGAGTGGAATATTCTTCTCACCATGTTTTAAAAATTCCCTCACAGGCTAGTATTTCAGTACCCTTGTTGATCCCTAACCCTATTGTCCCATTCACACAAGAAATATGGAAATCTGGTAAAACCACCTTGACCAAGGAACATGCATGTTACTATTAGATGGCCACATATCATTCAACCATGAGCAGAATAGCCTATTTTATTTAGCACTGTTTCTAGGTTTTCATAGCTTTCTTTCATATGTACAGAATGTCCAACAGGTATAGATGCAAACATGTTATGGTTGTGTAATAAAACGGCCTTTAAATTAGTTTTGGATGAATCAATAAACAGCCTCCAGTCTTCGTTTCTGTGTTCAATACCAAACTCATTCATTAAAGTGGGAATGTCTGAGCAGTACACGAAATCATCTTCTTTGTGGAAAAACTTGAAAAAATTGCTGCTCTCTCTATACATGTATATGCTGGTTCCAACTGTCAATAAATTCTTTTCTTTTAATCTAGAGCCAAGAAATTCAGCTTTTCCTTTCGTTAAGCCCAGATGTCTAACCAAATCGCAAAGCTTGGTATGAGTAAATGCCTATTCTGTATTACAATGGAATTCATCATCATGTGGTTCATCTAAATCACATTGTACATCAGAAGATAATTCTCTTGGAATAGAATTTAAATGATCTGGTGGTTCAGTAATGGGCAAATCTACACCATGCCCTACTGGTTGGATGGCGGATAGAAGGTTAGAGTAGCTTATTACCTAATTGTTTTTCAAATTATGACCAGTAATGTCAACAATGCAAAAGTAGCAACCATCGGAACGATTTCTTGGCTCCCTCCATATCATAGGAACAGCAAATCTAATGGCTTTTTTCTCCTTTTTCGACCATTTTCTCAGATCTTCAACACACACATAACATGTCTTATATGGCGCCCAAGATTTATCTTGATCACCAGGTCTAGATCCAAAGTATGATAGATAAAACGTTTTCACTTTTTTTTTGAACATCCCGCCATGACATCCATCTTGGATTCGGTACCTTGAATAAATCTGCCAACAAAGCAGAGTGGGCTGACGCTCTCTCTGCCCTACTACTCACCACTGTATGTCAATACCACAATAAGAAACTCTTTGTAAGCCACCAGCAGCAAGAAGGGCCTCTATCCCCACCTAAGATGAGGAGAGAGAGAGACGGAGGTAAGACTGCCTCGTGGTTGATTTGTTTATGAGCACCCATCAAGGAGAACATACATTCAACTACTGCCCCCTTTGCAGCTTTATGGGGCGACGGTTTTCCCCAGTACATGCGTTGCATTATCACCCATTCATTACGAGTGCAGGTTTTCTCACGACAATATCGAAGTGTAATTGGAACAGTGATGCATTTTTTCCATCATTGTGGTAGTGTGTGTTGACTTGGATTAGCTAGGCTGCAGGGTGATTGTCGAGCATACTTCTGTAGTGAAATCTGACGTCAAAGAACAATAGATACTGTCCTGAGCTGTATGCTTACAGGTAATACAGTTATTAAACTCCTCTCTGTCAAACACTAGCATCTCGTAAGTTGCATACATTTCCCCCCAAAAAGAGTACAGTATCTTACTCATCTGTCTTTTTCCCGTCAGTTTGTAGGTGAAGGGTAGAGTTAGAGCGTGTCTGTCGCTAGCTTGGAGTGGTATTGTGAAATTTTTCCCATACTGGTTGTAAGGTATCTCCATTTTCTTAACTGTATTGCGATTTTAGGCAGTCCTTGTGTAACAGTAACCATATAGTAATGTAAATAGGCCCATTCTTTATGGTTACGTAATTAGGACTGATTTTTATTTCATTTTCTCAACCAAAATAAATAACTTAAACTAATCTAACCTGCCTCTCCTGGGTCTGGACAGTTTCCATGTGTTGGAGGGAGCACTTGAGCTTACCATCCACAGGGCGCTAAGAGGTCACCACCATTTTTAATTTCCCGCCAATTTCACGACCCTCTGATGGTTCAAAATGGTTCAAATGGCTCTGAGCACTATGGGACTTAACATCTGTGGTCATAAGTCCCCTAGAACTTAGAACTACTTAAACCTAACTAACCTAAGGACATCACACACATAAATGCCCGAGGCAGGATTCGAACCTGCGACCGCAGCAGTCGCGCGGTTCCGGACTGAGCGCCTAGAACCGCGAGACCACCGCGGCCGGCCTCTGATGGTAGAATTGTGTTAGAGGGTGCGCTTGGGCTTTCCATCAACAGGGACAAGCGTTGGATTCTGGGAAGGGGTAGCCAGTTCCCGGATGGGGGTGGTGTGGGCGTCCTCACAGCCCTGGGACAAAGAAATTTTCCGCCAAAATTCGAAACAGTCGCCATAATGCGACATTCCCGCCAATATGGTAGGCGTGGAGCGGAGGGGGCGGGGGCCCCACATAGAGGCTGACGAAAACACAGGGCGTCGTCTGGGAATGGTGTTGGCCGTGGTCCGCGGTGTAAATAATTGATGAACTAATTTGAACATCAATTTGCTATCAAAATTGTAGTGCTGCCTGCTACTGCTGTCGTTGGGTCAACAAGTCGGTACGTAGGGGTGTTCTGTTTTGGAGCTTCATGTTCCCCAATGTAAGATGATCGCTGTGCTCCGAGACAATTGCACATGCATCAGCATTGTTCTCTTTTGGCAGAGATCCAACGGATCACCATCTATCATACTTTACAGGGTAGACAAGCCTCCGAACCCCACGTTCTGTGAAGAGTCGTGGAGAACGAACTAACTAGCACCTGGTGTTGGTTTCACTATCTTTCTACCTCTTTCCGGGAATGCTCACGACAGTAACAATTGAACATTCGACTAATTTCGCCGTTTTCGAGATACTCGTCCACAGGTTCTGCATATTAATATACTGCCCTTTGTCAAAGTGGTTTATCTCAATGGATTTCCCATTAGGTAGCCCATTCTTGGCTAGCGAGTTGCTCCGTCCATGTCTGCTCCCCACACATACATTTGTTCGCGCGCCACATGCACGCCACGCAGCATCCACCGTCGCGTTGGGCACTGGACATAATGTTTCGTTTTATCAGTGTAAACAGGTAGATGATTTAAAGTGGCTGCCAAAAGTCACTACAGATCTCCTATCAAAATACTTATAATTAAATAATTTTGTTTATATTGTAGACAATTGTTGACGTCTAGAGAAACAAATATGGTAGACACAAATAAAACATTTAGTTGCAAAAGACAGAGTTTATTTATGAATATTATGAAGCATAACTGTAGTAGCAATGCTAACGGTATACTGGAAGAAATACCAAACTAAAAATACTGAAAACGCTGATTCTTCCTATGTACCTGAAATCAATTATAACTACTTAGATAACTGTGTTTGGTCATTTTTCAGATGACGGCAACAAATGGGCACGAGTTTCAAGCGCCGCAGCTCACTAAGAACTTACTTCTGGTGTGCAAACCATTCCACTTCACATGCAAGCTTTTTGGGCTCACGCCGTTAACTATAGATGTGATGACCACGCCACTCAAGCAGTCCAGATTTTGTCATCCTAATACTTGCAAGTACCCCCCAGCTGATATCTGGTTTCATATTTTTAAACTCTTTTTGTCGTTTTATAAACATATTATCTCCAGTAAATTCTGTTGTAGTTATCGATGCTTTACAATATCCTATCTTAACTTCTACTGCAATAGTTACAGATATTTCGCGCAATACACACAAATATGTGAAAATATTGCAGTTAATAACGTTGTTTGACAGAATTTTGATGGATTTTTGGACAATATGGTTGTGGAAAGAAGCAGCGATTAGTATAATAAATCAATAATTCAAGAACAGTCTTAATCGCATTTATTATTGTTATAATACCGCCAACCGGTTTCAACCCGACGTAGGGGTCATCTTCTGGGCGTTTACACCATTGGTCGACTGCTGGTGGTGTCACTCCTGTCTGCATAACGGCACGACGTAATCTAATCGTATCGTTCTGCCCTGTCATCGGTTCATCGGTGTCTTTCGATAGTATGTCAGTAAAACACAGCTTTCGATATGTCATGGTGGCATATTTGTCATATAAAGTTATCAAAACCTTGAGGATGAGCATTAGTACATAATATAAAGCGGTTCTGCTCAGACAATGCTACACACTAGATTTATTTTGGTGTAGCACAGCACAAATCTCTGTTATACAGAATTTAGTGTCTTCAGGAGATATGTGTGTTTGCTTCTAGAGGTAAAGGATGCGCAGCCCCTTACTCAGACATAGTCATACTTCGCTCATACAAGTCGAGGTCACAGCACCCAGAGAGTGATATTGTTGTCAGAATCAGTTGAAGAGTAGATCGGTTACTGCAAAGGCGTAGCACGATCAGGCATATCGTATTGCTGAGTATCGCGAGCGAGTGTGCGCCTCTGCTAACTCTCTCTCTCTCTCTCTCTCTCTCTCTCTACCATCACCACCGCCTCAGTAAAACCTAAGAACTGCACCGACTAATGATAAAGTTCAAATTATTACGAGAGAGAAAGTGATTATAAAGATGGATTGCTGATATTATGCATTGCGATCCATCACATCGCCCACTAGACTGCATCATCTTTGCAGATTATTGTAACAGCGTTTGTCAGTATTTCGATGTATTTGTTATACTGAGATTAGACATGAACAGATATGTATGATAAAGATACTGACTATCTCGTATTGTGTTTGATGATAAAATGTTACCTTACTTACTGCAAACTTACATGAACTTGGTTATGGCAAACCTGCATTCCTTGAATACAATATTACTGGCCAGCCTAAATCCGACTGAAACAGCTCCCATAGCAGTTGAAACTGATCAACTCTTATCCATTAGGTAACAGTCATTAAAATAAAAGGTTAGGCCCCTACATTATTCAATCTCTAACAATAAAAATTTTAATCAAGGGTGTTTCAAAAACTCTCGTTTTAAATTTCTTCGCACATAAAAATACAGAGCTATTGATCTGGTGAAACTGCTGGTCATTTTGTGTTTCTCTAATGACTGATCGAACGATCTCCAAACGTTTTGCTAAGAATGTCTGTCATTATCTGCGCTGAATGATCAGAACATCAGTCGTGTTGATACCATGTAGGCTGAATTATGTCCAGCAGAATGCCTTCCAATAATTACAGCAGCAGATCTCTTTGTATCTGTATATAGTAGTGAATATTTAGAGTTCCATCCTTAAAACAGGAATCACTGATGAGGTTCTTGGAAAGCCCGTCCTGCACATAGACAATTAAGATTGTTTTCTATCCACTTCTCTATGCCAGCAAGGATTTGTAAGTTGCCAGTAGTGCACAGCCGCGAAAATTGATGTGCATGGTTTGTAAAAGATGCTTCAACTCTAAACAAAATCTAGCGCGCAAATATCCACTCACCTCCAGTCTCTGCAGACATAGACTGTAACCGATTCTGAAAGTCTTCTCCAGGAATCTATAAATGAAGCAAAATATGGAAAGAACGAAATGCATTGGAAAGAACGAAATGCATTGAATTATGATGTTTGCAGGACACCCCAGTGACTTACCCCTCTCACTCATTCACGTAGCTTCGAAACGAGCTGTAGATGTTGTGATACCTCCACTAAACATTTAGTTGCATTTCTTTCATCAGCTGATGTTTCTTTTCGTGGGAGTATTTTATTTTCCACACACTCATTTTCTTTAATTTTTTGATAGAGTTTGCAAAGCCAGGTTGTGAGGGCCTGGCACGAGCGGGCCATATTCTCGATTACAGCTGCACAGCTCCTCTGAACGTTTGGCGACACTCACTGTAAACAAAAACCATACCCACTTTTTCAACTGTTGGACGCATTGTAAAAGTCTGAGTACCTTCAAGATCGGATCACAGACTGGTGAGTTTCGGTGGACAGGCAAATACACGAAGTGATCCTGAGTTAAATAGTTGGTTACAATTTGATACAATAGGGTGATGTCCAAGGGACCTCTATTCCTGAAGGCGGATGGTTTGCGGTGCTGCTGTCTTCTTACTGTTTCATCAAGTTTCGTACATGTTATGTCGCTAAAGTCCTCTTCGTAGTCCCTTGCTAATGCTACAGGAGAAAGGTATATAACTTCCTTTAAAAGAAGTCAGTGTAATAATTCGACGACTCTAAACGTTAAAAAATGTTAAAAAGTTGTCTACATTCCCCGCCGTAGTTAAGCAAAAACAGCAGGTCTACAAAGCACTCATACCAGATATGTTTTGAGTGACTTGACTCCAGTGGCCCACACATTGCACTGTTTGACTAAAGGTCACTGATCCTAGATTTCTGGGGTGAAATTACGGTAGTGCCTATGAAAATGGAACCGATACAGGAGCATAATGAAGAGTAAATCTACATGTTTCAAGGCATGGTATTTGGGAATACACGTGATGAGCAGTGGCACAAGCTTCTTTATGCTCTCCTCGGAGAACCCGCCCGCCATCTCCTTCCTCCACTTCAGAACTTTCATGTGCACCTGCTCATCGGTTTGGAATTTAATTCCACTGATATGTGCTCAAAACATTTCTACCAACTGGGTTCAGTAGCGCCATAGTGGCTGAAGCAGTGTTAGATCGGGCGTTGTCATGTAGCAAGTACACTCTTTTCGCCAGCATTCACTTCCTTTTGTTTTAAATGCTCCTTCTGTTTTCTTTAAGGTCCCACAATATCATTGTGGCATTCAAGTGGCTGAAGAAAATCTCTGATACTACCGACCCCCTTTTGCTTGTACTACTCTGTCAGTTCTTTTCGGACACACCTTGTGCACCATTTCTGGTATCCCGAGGTATCTATGAATATCTCACACAAGAGAATTCTGGAGAGTTATGGAAACATCGCAGAAATGTCATCCATTGCCAACTGGCGGTCTTCACGAACAGATTCCTCGATTTGTTGCACCAACTCATCAGTCAAAATGGAAGGTCTTCCACTCCCCTATTTGTCATGAAAATTTGTTCTGCGTCCACTAATCTCCCTTCACCAAATAAAATCACTTCTTCTGTTCATAAAATTATTTACGGAAAGTAAATAATTTTCATTCGTGAAGAAATGTCGATAAGTGTTATTCTTTTCGATGTTAGGAAGCGAATCACAGCACATGGCTCGCAATTCGTGGTGTGATTTCTTAAAATATTTCACGCAACACGACACTACAACGTTGGTTTACTTACTACCGTGCTTCTGTGATGCTGGCACTGGTCAGGGAACCTCCCTTTAGCACACAATGTTGCCAGCCCTCAAGAAACAAGAACCCACATCACGATATGGTACCAGTAACTTTCTTTCTGAATATGTATCTACAGTTCTGGTTATATATCGCACAATTGTCAGCTGTGTTCGATGGAGTGGTTCATTCGGTTTATACGTATCGAGGATGAAGCTGTAGTCCGCTCTTACAGCCTGTAAGAGAGGCCACACTTTACAGTGGAAATCTCAATGAGGAATGAATGAAAGGCTCTCTGGTGTACTACGAGATGCTTGTGGTAAACATGCGTCATAGTTTGACCACGGAGCTGACGTCATGAGATGCGGTGACTGTTTCCTGGAGACACGAAGGCAATCTGGATGCTGTGTTTAAAAGATTGAATACCTTATAGGCCTTCCGCCTTGCCTACATTAAAATTGAAAAATATAAATAATACTGGCTTCACGACTGTCTTCGCTCTCTTGCTTTGGCTATTTTTTACTTTTAGACAACCTTGATTATTGTAATTTTAAATAATTTCAAACACTTTAAGTTTTATTTGTGTTTGGTCACATAATGTTTTTCTCATTTTCTCCTCTTTTCCTGCTAAGCTTAAATGAATTAATGTGTTGTTCTCCTGCGTCCAACTTTCATGTCAGGTGCGCACATCGTCAGGCCATTCTGGTTGAGGCTAGTCTGCGAAAGCTTTCCTACAGGAATAGTTCAGATCGCGTAAAACAGTCGCTCAAAAGTTCCCTAGCAATCCCAGGTCCCGCTTCAGACTGCAGTTTTTGACGTGAAAGAGTCTCTGATAGTGGCTAGAGGTGGCATTACCTCATACCACTGCCACCCACTGCAGTGTTGGACACTGCAGTTCGTGGACGACGGGTTCAGGAGGGGACACGTATCCCTGACCATCTTGTGGCCTTCGGCTTCAGCTGGTCATACGTGTCTGTGTCGGATGCCAGGTCAACCTCACTCTCAGATATAACGGCAATTTCGTCCGGCAAACAGGAGTCATTCGTTGGATATCGGCTGGTAGCAGTCGCCTACACACGGTAATCACCTGTATATTGTTGCACTGAATAAAAGGTGCCCTATTTGTCGTCTAAAAATTCGGAGTTTCACACTCCGCCTGGAGGCAGCGGTACAGGTGATGGGCGAGTAAAGCATCTCACCGTCAATGCAGGATTAGAGGTGCACTTGCTCTACCAATGGAAAGTGTAAAATTTATGTAGCTGCGGCTCCAGTAAGTTGTCCTCTGAAATTATAGCTAGAACTGAATACGCTGTAGACAAGCCACCCTAACGTCAAAATGACGCAGCTCTTCAACAGCATAGTGCACAAGACCTTGAGGAGCATAGCAGCATAGTAGCAAAATATGCGGCAGTACGGTAACGCGGATCCACGTCACCCACATCAGGAGCCAGCATAACGAAAAAAAAAAAAGAAAAAAAAAGAGATGACACACTTCTCTCGCTCCCGCAAGGGATTTTCCCATGGCCGAACTCCATCTAATCTCATGAGATAAAATTCTTAAAGAAAGGCCAAATTTCCCATTAAAAGGCTACATGATTTACAATCAGATGTAGACACAGGCTAGGTAACAGTATACATAGAAATATAGCCACTACACTGTTCTTAAAGTCGTTATGATTGTATGTGTTTTTGCATGTTCAGAGCCATGAGAAACTGATAACGACAATACCTGGATGCAGTAAAAAATGTTAGGACTCTGCGACGGTTTTGGAAAACAGTCAAAATAGTCAAGAGAGAGGTAAAAAACACTTCGAGGAGTGTTATACGTGTTTTAAAAAGACAAAAACTAATAGGACAGACTTGTATGTGCCAAAACAGTGACCATAATGGCACTACCTACCTGAGTAACACATCTTCGTGCAATGAGCATCGGACCAACGTATGATATGCTCTGAAAAATTTTGGTCAGTTCTCTATCCCAGAGTCGACCTCATTCGTGCCTCACATTTGTTCCACAATTTGATGTATTAATGTTTAAAATTTTCAGTGGCTCAAATAAATAAAGTTCTTTGGAGCAGGTGATAAGTTGTAAATTACGTTCACTAACAAAAGCATCGTCGCATTTGTGGGATACACACTTCTCCCACAAAACAGTAATTGTCAAGTTCTTCAAAACACTCCATAGACAGGGCGATGACTTCCTCATTTGAGCGGAATTCGTTATCTGAAACCATTTCATTTTGGGAACAAGAAGGCATCTTAGGGAGTTATATTTGGTGAACAAAGCGGTATG
Source organism: Schistocerca serialis cubense (assembly GCF_023864345.2). Lineage (NCBI taxonomy): Eukaryota > Metazoa > Arthropoda > Insecta > Orthoptera > Acrididae > Schistocerca > Schistocerca serialis. The sequence goes on from NW_026048484.1 coordinate 238,357, forward strand.
TAGCAGCCTACAATTCATTTCATGCAGTTTTGCGGTGATAGTTCGATATGAATATGTTGGTGCAGTGCAGTGCCTTCGTCAAAAGCGCCACGTTTCGTTTTGATTCATGCGGGAGCTGAGAAATATCTAACTGTAGTAGTTTACAGCGATTGTTTTTCCTTTTGTAAGAAGTCTGACACACTTCGCATCACAAAAAATCGTTCCCACAAATTTCTGGCACTTATCTTTGGTGGAGATTCAGTGGAGACAATCGATTACTTTTATTACGGTCTGATTTCCTTGGCTTTTATTATGATCTCATCGATGGTGACAACTCGACACAGAAAGTTCTTCTGATCTCGTTTCATTGCTCCCAATTACTTTTAAGTCGAAAATCACACCCAGTTCTTGTCAGAAACCACGGCAGCCATAGACCTGCCAACAGTTTTATCATAAAGTTGTCATGTGAAATATTATTTGTCGTTTCCATCAACATAGTTAACAGACTCCTATCTCTCAAACGTTCGTTCTACGACAGAGAAAATCCTATCAACTTTTCAGTTACTTCTTTGGTAACAACATTTGCGAACAAATGGAGTAATCGTCATGGAAGACAGATTTTCGTTCACTTTCATCCAATATATAACTGTAACGCCCCGTGAACCATGGACCTTGCCGTTGGTGGGGAGGCTTGCGTGCCTCAACGATACAGATAGCCGTACCGTACGTGCAACCACAATGGAGGGGTATCTGTTGAGAGGCCAGACAAACGTGTGGTTCCTGAAGAGGGGCAGCAGCCTTTTCAGTAGTTGCAGGGGCAACAGTCTGGATGATTGACTGACCTGGCCTTGTAACACTAACCAAAACGGCCTTGCTGTGCTGGTACTGCGATCGGCTGAAAGGAAGGGGAAACTACAGCCGTAATTTTTCCCGAGGGCATGAAGCTTTACTGTATGATGACGGGGTCCTCTTGGGTAAAATACAGAAGAATGCTGAAGATTAGATGGGTAGATCACATAATGAGCAGGTATTCAATAGACGGGGAGGAGTTTGTGGTACAACTTGACCAGAAGAAGGGATCGGTTGGTAGGACATGTTCTGAGGCGTCAAGGTATCACCAATTTAGTACTGGAGGGCAGCGTGGAGGGTAAAAATCGTAGAGGGAGACCACGAGATGAATAAACTAAGCAGATTAAGAAGGATGTAGGCTGCAGTAGGTACTGGGAGATGAAGAAGCTTGAACAGTATAGAGTTGCATGGAGAGCTGCATCAAACCAGTCTCATGACCACAACACCAACAACAATAACTGTCACCATTGATTACGTAAAATGTACCCAAATTTTCTTTTTTTCTTTGACAATTGTACTTTAAACAAACTTCAAAAAGCGAATTACTGAATGCTAATGCATTTTCTTCCATCTCAGTGAAAACCACGTAGCACAAATTACCGAAATTACTGGCAAGTGCAAACTAAGCAATGGATCGGAGTCATTTCAGTTTTAGCGTCGTCTAACAGTTGACGGCTATGATGGTAACGCCAAGCTGCGTTTTTAGTGCCATCTGTCTTCAAACGAGGATACTAGTCGAACCTCCCTCTGAGGATAAATTTGTATTTCCAAGTTTTCAAAGTGGTATCTTGCAGCAGGTAATGGTACAGCATCAATTAGCCCTCTCCTAGATTTCCCTCTGTTATTTTGTTCCATTTGAATCAACTTCTCGTAATCATACCTCTTACATGGGAAACCTTTCGTCTTCATAATCGGCCAACATGCGACAGCGTACGCTAGTCAGTATGTTCCAAAACACCGCGTATGAAAACAGGCTTTTTCCGTGTCTCATATCTCGGGTTCTGTTAGCGGTAGAAATATTGGGTCAAGTGTTTTGGACAGCTCATGGGCTATGGGCCATTTGAATATCCAGCAGAAGTATCGTCTCACTATAGCTTAATCAGATGGAGCAAATCGTTTGGGTCTTCTTGCGTTAGATGTGCTCTACGGTGCATCTCGTGGGGCGGTTCATACGAAAACTCAGGAAACATGGTTTTCGGGTACCAAAAGCGAGCCGCGGATTTCAAGACGGCTATATACAGCAAATGGCTATAGTTTTTATGATGTATTCCTAAAGTCCCAACCTCGAATAACCTTGAAAATTTTCATGATATCTATATCTTTTCCCGAAAAACGGAGGTTCAAAATTACCCTAGTTTTACATATAAAATATGCGCGTAAGGTGAGAACATAATTTTCAAAGTGACGTAGCACAGAGAAATGTGCTGCAATGTGTCTCACTTACCATGAAAATGGTTCTGGGAACCCCACGTTGTTGTAGTACTGAAGCAAATGCACAATTTTTGTTCACACCAAATCCGACCTGAGGTGTAAAATTAAACAGCTTTTCTTTTCTTTAATTTCACATAAGTAAACTATCAATTTTACTGATTCGTGATTGTTTAAAATGACTGAGAAACCTTGACGTAGCAGGGAAAAGAAGGGAACCAGCGGAAAAACGTTCCTATCGGACCACGAAAGAGGCGAACACACTGCTGTCCTTTAAAAGTCTCAGAAAAATGGAGTTCCAGCTGCCTGATTGTACCGTCCTCAGCATATATACAAAATTTCGCTAAAATTTTGACTTGTGAACATATTCGTGATTTTTCATGCCGAGAGCAAGGAAGCCAGTGGTAGAAGGAAAGAGACCGAAAAGTAGCGATTTCCAAAAGATGATAGACATTGGTTATAGTATAGGAAGAGCGAAGGAGACAATGGCAGTGTTGGAGAAAGGTAGGGACACAGTGGCAGTTGAACAAAGCTGACAGTGACAGAGCAGTAATAGGAAAACAGTGAAGGTGACAGTGGCAATGGGAGACGAATAAAGAGAAGGAGAAAGTGGATGTGGCTGAGAACCATTGATAATGAGAGACATAGTCTATGACAATGACAATTAGGAGGAGAAAGATAGTGACAGAGGAGGCAGCAGCAGTGGAAAGGAACGAATGAGATAGATGAAGTAAGAGTAAAGGGGAGACAATGAGAGTGAGAGGAGACAGTATAAGTGGGAAAGAACGAAGGAAACAGTGGCTGTGAGATATGAGGCAGTGCCAGAGAGACACAAGGACATAATGGCAAAGAGTAGGGCTGAATGAGTGAGTGTGGCTGGGCGTGAGAGATTTACAATGGATGTGATCCAGTTACGGAGCTTGTCGGAGTCTGAGATGAGTTGCACGTTAAAAAGAGCATGCACATATTCAGATGCCAAAACTTTAGGAAAAATTTTGGAAGGTGCTGAGCAAGGGCAAGGTAGAGTGAGGCAGCTGGTTCCCTACTTTTAAGACATTGCCTTTTCATCAAGAGGAGCATATTCGTCGTTTCGCGCTTCGCCATGAGCATTTTTTCGCTGCTGATATTATACAGCCCAGAAATAACGACAATGCGTAAACTGACTTCTGTTATGCATCTTCCATGTGAAGTTTCATATTCATTAACATTCAGTATAACTTGCTGTCCTATTATGATTTTAATATTGGCTTATAGCAGAAAATGCTAGTCTTATCTGCATCTCTTCATTGTAGTCTTCCACATCCAAAACACCCATCACTGTAAAATGCCTACACTTCAGATAAAAGTTCCCAGTCCAAGGATTCACTGAGTATACTATTTCCTCAGGCACAGTTATTATTTTTCTGGTATCTTTACTCTCAAAACAGAATTTGATACATTCAATTTCACAATCAAATGTCACAAGGATAATTTCACCAGAAACCACATAACATTTTATAATAAACCTCTCGAAACCGATTATGTGAATTAACGAACACATAAATCGTAACAATGGTTGTAAAAGGATTTATTCAACTATTTCAGCTGTGGAACCTGAAATACCACGTCAAGGCAAACAAAACCTTGCAACTGTTATCTCTGTGAGTGAGTGTAAATTGGTAAGTATCCAGAGAACCACGAAGAAAAATATAATACATATATAAGAAAAACAAACATATTCTTTTGTTCCTTGTCCAATTCGTGACTCAAATGGCTGCCAAGGATGAGAAGTGAGTCAACATGTCAGATGTGTTTTCGTTTAAAAGTTATTGCCAAATTTGTCACGAACATGTAAATTTACATGCTCTGAAGTGCATAAGATAATGCTGATTTCTCCGTAACGATCGTATGGACATGAGTGTACGTGACGTGACAGATACAATTTTCTGACGTAATCTGATATTACACTCACGTAGCTTCTGTGTTCTCAACGGTATTTCAGTGTACCCCTGTTGCTCCCTTCCGCTGTCTACGTCTCCCGCTCCCCTTCACCATTCCCCATTCTGAATCCCCTCACCTCTGAATACCATTCTTAACAGTTCTTCAGGGTCAGATCAGCAGTAGGTGTTCGTGGTGGAAAAATGTGCCATCGATATTTCACACCTGTTGTTTCCTTCAGATAATTAAGATGAATATCAGTGCTGTTCTTTAAAAAAGACAGTACTGGCCTAGTCGTCGATATGTTATTAAACCCCAATTTTTGTTATTCCTTCTGCTGAGAGTACGTAGTGCCTTCCAAAAGTACACAGTGCAATAGTGAGCTTCTTGCCCTTGCTCTTCATTGCTGATTAAATCTGTGTACCGGATTGAAGCACCTACCCAGAACCGTACCTCTGATGACAGGTGGTGATTCCTGCTTGGACAAGGAAGGATTAAGCTTGATTTCACTAAAAGTACATGTATGTTAAGAATATGAATACTTTCTGGTGACTACAACGCAGTAAATCATTTAGACAATTCCTTGCGTTATTTGTTGATTAATTTTAATATTAATTTTTTATTCAGTATGCTCTAAGAGCAGATCACATCTTGCGAAATATCAGCAAGTAAGTAAATAGGATACACCACACCAGGCACAACCAAACAGCGAAAAAACATGCAGCTGACACATACAGACGTATCCTCAGTGCGCATTAACCCTCATTTGTGTCTCAAAACCCATAAACTGTTTTGGCAAAGAACACACGTCGTCTTTGAAGTAGCTGGTGTGAAGAGATTTATTTATCATAATGTTCTGTAACACAGGTTGGCTAAACCGAAATGTTCCATTTTTGAGGCAGTGCATAAGCAATGACCACCTCAAATACTACCACCTTCACGTTGGTGGGGAGGATTGCGTGTCTGACTGATCCACTAAGCTATGCTGGCGGGAGCTATGATCCTGGTAGGATCACCCATGCCAGACACGTCAGTTGGTGAGATTCCAGACAAAGAGTAGTCCCCCACGGAGGTTCCAACCTTAGGGGTTTGTGAGTGGCAACCCCATGGGTCCTTAGCTAAGTCTGACATTATTTCCACTTACTTGTGTCAGGCTTCTTCTGTTTTCTTTCCTATCGGCCTCCCTTGACCAACTCTTACTTTTTCGACCCCAGCGGTATTAGCTTTCGGGGCTCGAGGATGTCTTTCATATTTCTTTTCTATCTCCAACGAAGAAGGCAGGGAAGGATCTAGAGGCGGAGTGAAGCCAGCTCTCCTAAGGGAGTAAACCCTGAAAAGAAATCCTGCCAGCTCAGGGCAGTACAGTGGCAGCCCCACTACTCAGCTAACCCTGCACATCGCCCGTAACGCAGCCAGGGGACATTTTATCACCACAAAAAGCTCACAAATGTGCTTTGGAATAAGATGGAACACCATAAGTCGAAAATGGGTAGGTACACTCGTTTACGAGCTGGTAAGTGGATTATTTAAAGTTTGTTTAGATTAAGAGCTGTTAACTATAAGAGTATAAAATGGACGTTACTGCATTGCAAGAAACAAGATGGCTTCGGGAAGGGATATTAGGTTAGAATAAATAAGGATTATTTTATGGTGGTCGTGAAGAAAATGGAAACCATGAACATGGAATGGGATTTGTGGTGAGTTAGCTGAGGATACGTTTACTGAGTCACTTCAATGCAGTCAGCAGTAGGATGTCATGTCCAACTAATATTCATAGGTGTGGCGATCTCACCCTTGTAATTCCATATGCATCAACAAACGTAAATGACGAAGAGGAGAAGAGTGAATTATGTGAAGAATTGGAAAGAACAGTGGAGAGCAATAGCAACATAAATCTGAAGATTCTTCTGGAAGACATTAATGCCAAAGTGGGACAAGAAGAAATGTATAGACCAACAACTGGAAAAGAGAGTTTACTTGCAAAAGCAAATGAAAATGGCCTGTTGTTAACCAGTTTTGCGTTAAGTCAGAATCTTGTGGTGAGCTCAACATCTTTCCCCCACAAACAGATCCACAAAGCCACCTGGATTTCCCGAGATGGCAGCACCGTCAATCAGATAGATCACCTGCTAGTAGATGAGAGGCACACGAAATATCATATCCTAATTACTGGTACAGCTGTGCTACAAAACGAAAAAGGTAACAACTAAGAATAAATTGTTCAATGAGACTTGTGAACAAGCTGTGGAGGCCAGAAAGAGAGCGAGGGACGTGCCCATGCTGGACAGTCAATGTGCGGAATAACAGGAAGCACTCAGCACCGTAAGAAGATGAACAAATAGAATTCTGAGAATAGAAAAAGAAAGTTCATGAACAATGTGATTGATGAAATCGAAAAGGCAAATAAAATATCAGACAGCAGGAAAATGTTTCAGATTTTGGAACATATGAGGAACGGTCACAGAAACGAAGCTTTAATTATTAATGATAAGAATGGAAATGTGTTAACAGACAAGGAAAGAAAATTTGAAGAGTTATTAAATGCTGAAGATCCAGAGAGTGTCTTTCCGCACTAGAATAATACAGAGAGTGAAGGAGAAATCGCAGTCATTCAAGTGACTCAACAAGATGTAGAAAGAGCAATGAGGAAACAAAAGAATAATAACGCACCAGGAGAATACAGGATAACGGCAGATATGTTAAAGGCAGGAGGAGAAACACTTCAAAAAGAGCTATACAATCTAAAAAAAAGCATGGGAACAAGAGGAAATCCCAGAAGAATGAAAACCAGGCGTAACTATCCCACAGCATAAAAAGAACAGTAATAGAAATAACAGAGGCGTTTCTCTCGTAAGTGTACCTTATAAAGTGCTATCTTTAATAATACTTGAAAAACTGAAGCCATTTGCAAACGATATTGTGGGAGAGTACCAGGCAGGTGTCGATAAAGGACGATCGACCATCGATCAAATTTTCACCATGAGGCAAATCTGGTCAAAGCTCTGGGAATTCAACCATCAGTTTCCGGTGACGTTCGAGGATTTCTCAAAGGCTTATGACAGTATCCACAGATTAAGTATATACAACATCCTGAGAGAGCTTGATATACGAATGAAGTTAATAAATATGGTCAAGGTATGCACAGCGGAGACAAAAGTCAAACACCTAAGGGCGCGCGGGATTAGCCGAGCGGTCTGGGGTGCTGCAGTCATGGACTGTGCGGATGCTCCCGGTGGAGGTTCGAGTCCTCCCTCGGGCATGGATGTGTGTGTTCATCCTTAGGATAATTTAGGTTAAGTAGTATGTAAGCTCAGGGGCTGATGACCTTAGCAGTTAAGTCCCATAAGATTTCACACACATTTGAACATTTGAACAAACACCAAGGGGAGCTGTCCAAGGAATTCCGCATCTGAACGGGTGTGAGACAAGGTGATGTTATTTCACCACTGTTATTTAATCTGGTCCTAGAGAAAGTAATCCAAGAAATGAAAAGGGAAAACAAATGGGTGATGCCGAATGGTAGGACAGATTTTTTTGGGTAATACAGACGACATCGCACTTCTAGCAGAATCAGGGGAAGAAATGGCAGAAACTGTAGAGGACCTAGCGTAAAATGCAAGTAAGATCGGGTTATGGATTAATGTAGAAAGGACTGAGGTAATGGAGGTATCAAGAGAAACCCCTAATGACATCCTATTACAGGTGGCAATATGGAAATTTGCTAAAAGTGGAAAATTTTAAATACCTTGGTACGTGGTTCGAGAGGCAAAATAACTTAAAACAGGAAATAAACCAACATACTGTCAATGGGTCTAAAACTTATTTCAGTCTAAAGCAGATAATGTCATCCAAGAATCCGTCAATTAAGACCAAACTTAAAGCATACAATGCCATGATAGTGCCAGTATTGTTCTATGGGACAGAAACACAAAGCATAACAAAGAAGATTGAAGGAATCTGGGTGGTCTTTGAAAGAAAAATTATGAGAAGTAACTTTGGGCCTGTCCAGGATGAGAGCTCGTGGAGACATAGAAAAAAACCAAGAATTGTATTAGCTGATGAGGCAACCGAACATCGCTGAAAAACTGAAAGCGTGGAGAATAATCTTGGCAGGCCACATTCCTAGGAGATCAGACACCTAATGGGCAAAAGCAGTACTTATTGGAAGACTTGATGGTATCCGTGCAACCGGAAGACCCAGAAAGCGATGGGAGTATCAACTACAGAAAGACCTTTACCAGCTAGGGGTTCTGACAACTGGATCCAAAGTGCACAAGACCGCCATCTGTAGAGGAGCATTGTGAGGTCAGCGCAATATCTACAAGCTCCTCGATAGCCGATTCATTGTTGATATAAATAATGTATCTTTCTTTGATTCACGTCTATTATTTGTGTGCATAATGGCATTAGGTTTCTGCCTGATTTTTTCAGCGTTGGGAGCTTTGTCATTCTTTCGTCATTGTTCGTGGAAGTGAAAACGGTGTCATTTGAGGAGAAGGGACATATCGTGCTTCGGTACGTGGAGTTTAATCTATTGTTATGGTGAAAAGGCCGATTCATTCTGTTTCCAAGAATGTGGGACCAGACACCAAGAGGATTAAAGAATGGCTAAGGTAGCTTCCGGAAATTGGCAGCATTCTGAAGTGCCATGCAATGGGTCGTTGTGTCTCTTAAAAGCAAGTTGACTATGTCCCCCACAAACAAGCCCATGCAGATCATGTAGTCAAGTTTCGCAGGAACTTCACATATCACTAGAGGATCCATCCCGACACCACATCGAGCGAGTAACGTGCCTACGATCAACATATGGAACACATCCTGGGAGTCATACAGCTTTGTTCCAATGCACCAATGACAGGTTACTGTAACCCGCGCGACTCTCTTGTTGACCATTAAACACAGAAATGGCGTCGCTATTCAATACTAGAGGATCCATGCCGACATCTGCCTGAGGGAGTAGCGTGAATATGGTCAACGTATGGAACGCCTCCTGGTAGTCATGTAGCTTTTTCCGATGCACCACTGCCAGTTTACTGTAACCCTACCACCCTCAGATGGACGATTTAACACAGAAATTGCGTTGCTATTCGATACTCATGCATCCATGCCGACCTCTCACCTAGCGAGTAACGCTCCTACGGTCAAAATGTGGAACAACTCCTGGGAGTCATGTAGCTTTTTCCGATGCAACACTGCCTGTTTACTGTAACCCCCACACAGTCACATTGACGATTTAAGACACAAATTGCGTCACTATTCAACACTAAATGATCCATGCCGACTTATCCCCGAGCGAGTAACGCGCCCACGGTCAACGTGTGGAACATCTCCTGAGAGTCATGTAGTTTTATTCCGATGAACAATTGCCAAAAAAAATGGCTCTGAGCACTATGGGACTCAACTGCTGAGGTTATTAGTCCCCTAGAACTTAGAACTAGTTAAACCTAACTAACCTAAGGACATCACGAACATCCATGCCCGAGGCAGGATTCGAACCTGCGACCGTAGCGGTCTTGCGGTTCCAGACTGCAGCGCCTTTAACCGCACGGCCACTTCGGCCGGCAACAATTGCCAGTTTCAGGAAGTAGGAAGTAGAGGGGAGGCAGGAAGACATGTAGAGTGAGGGGGGACAAGATGAGAAGGGGGATACAAGGTCAGGTAGGGGGAAGGAGGAGGGGATGGACAATGAGAGGGGACAGAGGAGATGAACAGTGACAGGAGGAAAGAAGATTAGGGGGCGTGTCCACTTCCATTGCACGATCACATTGACGATTTAACACAGAAATAGCGTCGCAATTCAATACTAAAGAATCCATCCCGACTTCTCCGCAAGCGAGCAAAGTGACTGCCATCAACGTATGGAACTTCTCTTGAGGGTCATGTAGATTTTTCCGATCCCACACTGCCAGTTTATTGTAACCCTCGCACCCTCAATTTGACGATTTTACACAGAAATTCCGTCGCTTTTCAATACTAAAGGATCCATCCTGACTTCTCCCCGAGTGAGTAACACGCCTACGGTCAAGGTATGGAAGTTGTCCTGAGAGACATGTAGCTTTTCTCCGATGCACCACTGCCAGTTTATTGTAACCCTCGGACGCCATATTGACGATTTAAGACAGAAGTTGCGTTGCTTTTCAGTATTGATAGATCCATGCCGACTTCTCACGGAGCGAGTAATGCGGCTACTGTCAACGTATGGAAACTTCCTGGGAGTCATGAAGCTTTTTTCCGATGCAGCACTACCATTTTACTGTAACCCTTGCACCCTCACACTGACTATTTAACACTGCAATTGCCTAGCAAATTAGTACTGAATGTTCCATGCGACTTCTTCCCGAGCGAATAACGCGCCTAAGGTAACTGTATGGAACTTCCCTGGGAATCCTGTAGCTTCGTTCCGATGAGCCGCGGACAGGTTACTGTAACCCTCGCGCCCGCACAGTGACGATTAACACAGAAGTTGCGTAGCTATTCAATACTAAATGTTCCATGCGACTTCTGCCGGAGCGAGTAATGCGCCAACTGTCAACTTACATACTACCTCCTGGGAGTCATGTAGATATTTTCGGATGCATCAGTGCCAGTTTACTGTAGCAGTATTACCCTCACATTCACGATAGGACGCAGAAATTTCGTCACAATTCAAAACTGAAGGGTCGATGCTGACTTCATTCCGAGCGAGTAACGCGCTTACTTTCAAGTTTTGAAACACATACTGGGAGTCATTTAGCTTTCTATTCGTTGCACCACTTCCAGTTTACTGTATCACACCCACCCTCACATTGACTATTTAACACATAAATTGCGTCGCTCTTCAATACTAAAGGATACATAACGACTTCTCCCCGAGCGAATAGCGCGCCTAAGGTCAACGTATGGAACTCCTCCTGGGAGGCATATAGCTTTTTTTTTATGATGCTCTACTGTCAGGTACCTGCAACCCTCGCACCCCTACATTAACGATTTTACACTGAAATAGCGTTGCTATTCAATACTAAGGGATCCATGCCGAATTATCGCCGAGAGAGGATTTCGCCTACGTCCAATGTATGGAATTTCTCCTGGGAGTCATGTATGTCTTTTCCGGTGCACCAATGTCACATTCCTGCAACTCTCGCACCCTCACACTGATGATTTGAAACATAAATTGCGTCGCTATTCAGTGTTAAAGGATCCATGCCGACTTCTAGCCAAGCGAGTAACGCGAATGCGCTCAACGTATGAAACTTCTAATGGGAGTCATGTAGCTGTATTGCGATGCACCACATCCAGTTTACTGTATCTCTGTCACCCTCATATTGGCGATTTAACATTGCAATTGGATCGCTATTCAATAGTTAAGAATCCATGTCTGCTTCGCAAGGAGTGAGTAATACGTCTGAGGTAAACGTTTGGAACTCTCCTCGGAGTCATTTAGCTTTTTTCCGATGCATCACTGCCAGTTTACTGAATCCCTCACACCCTGAAATAGACAACTTAACGCAGAAATTGAGTCGCTATTCAATATTTAAAGATCCAAGTCGACCTGTCCCGGAGTGAGTAACGCGCCTATGGTCAACGTATGGAACTTATCCTAGGAGTCAAGTAGCTCTTTTCCTATACACCACTACCAGTTTACTGTAACCTTTGGACCATCACAATGACGATTTTAACACAGAAATTGATTCGGTATTCAATACTTAACTATCCATGCCTACTTCTCCCCGAGCGACTAACGTGTTTACAGTCAACGTATGAAACCTCTCCTGGAAGATATGTAGCTTATTTCCGAAGCATCATCGCCAGTTCACTGTAACCCTCGCACCACCACATTGCCGACTTGACGGTGAGACAATTTAACACAGAAATTGCGTCGCTATTGAATACAAAAACATCGATGCCTACTTCCCTCAGAGCGAGTAACGAGAATACGGCCAACGTATGGAACTTTTCCTGGGATTCATGTAGCTTTTTTTTCCGATGCACCACTGCCAGTTTACTGTACTTAATACGCAACTGCGTCGCTTTTCAATACTAAAGCATCGATGCTGACTACTCCCCGAGCGAGTAACGTGACCACAGACAACGTATGGAACGTCTTCTGACAGTCATGTAGCTTATTTCCGATTAACCACTTCCAATTTTCTGTAACCCTCGCACCTTCAAATTGACGATGTCAGACAGAAATGTTGTCGCCATTCAATAACAAAAACATCGATGCCTACTTCCCTCAGAGCGAGTATCGTGCCTGTGGTAAACGTATGGAACTTTTCCTGGGGTCATGTAGGATCATTCCGATGCAAACTGCCAGATTTCTGTAACCCTCGTACCCTCAAATTGACGATTTAACGCAGAAACTGTGTCGCTATTCAATACAAAATCATTGCTACCGAGTACATCACGAGCGAGTAACTAGCCTATGGCCAACGTATGGAACTTCTCCTGGGAGTCATGTAGCTTAATTCCGATACAAACTGCCAGTTTACTGTAACCCTCAGATTGGCGATTAAAGACAGAATCGTTGTCGCTATTCAATAACAAAAACATCGATGCCGACTTCTCTCCAAGCGAGTACCGCGCCTACGGTTAACTCCTTTAATTTATCCTGGGACTCATGTGGCTTCAATCTGATGCAAACAGCCAGTTTACTTTAAACCTCACACCCTCTCATTAACGATTTAACACAAACATTGCTCCGATATTCGATGCGAAAGCATTGCTGCCGACTTCTCTACGAGGGTGGAATGATCCTACGGCCAACGCATGGAACGTCTCCTGGAATTCATGTGGATTTTTTCTGGCGCACCACTTCCAGTTTGGGTAGCACTCACACCTTCGAATTGACGACTTAACACAAAAAATGGGTCAATATTCAAGACAAAAGCATCCCTGCCGACTACTCCACGAGCGAATTACGTGCCTACGGCCAGTGTATAGAATTTCTCCTGGTAGTCATGTAACTATTCTCCGATGGACCACTGCCCGTTTGCTGTAACCCTCGCACCCTGAAAATGGTGATTTAACAGAGAAACTGCGTCGTTGCATCGCTGCCAACTTCTCCACGAGCGAGTAACGACCCTACGGCCAACGTATGGAACTCTTCCTGGAATTCATGCACTTTCTTGCGATGCACCACTGTTAGTTTGCTGTAACCCTCTCACCCTCAAATTGCGTCGTTATTTGATACAAAATCATCACTGCCGACTTCCCAACTAGCTAGTAACAAGTCTACGACCAACGTGTGGAACTTCTCCTGAGAGTCATTTAGCTTCTTTCCGATGAAAACTGCCAGTTTATGGCAACCCTCACATTGACGGATTAACACAGAAAATGCTTCGTTATTCAACACTAAAGCATCCCAACCTACTTTTCCATGAGCGAGTAACGAGCCTACGCTCAACGTATGGAACTTCTTCTGGGATTCATGTAACTTATCTCCCATGCACCACTGCCAGTTTGGTGTATCCGTTGCACCCTCAAAATGACGATTTATCACAGAAACTGCGTCGCTATGTGATACAAAAGCATCGCTGCCGACTTCTCCACGAGCGAGTAAAAAGCTTATGGCTAACGTATGGAACTTCTCCTGGAATTCATGTAACTTTTTACCCATGCACCACTGTTAGTTTGCTGTAACCCTCGCACCATCCAACTGTAGATTTAACACAGGAATTGTGTCGCTATTTAATACAAAAGCATCACTACCGACTTCCCAACTAGCGAGTAACGAGATTACGGTCAACGCATGGAACATCTCCTGAGAGTCATGTAGACTCTTTCCGATTAACCACTTACAATTTACTGTAACCATCGCACCCTCTAATTGACGACTTAAGACAGACATGGCGTCGCTATTAAATACGGAATACATCGATGGTGACTTATCTCCGAGCGAGTAATGCGCCTCCGGTCAACGTATGGAATTTCTCCTGGGATTCATGTAGCTTCATCCGATGCAAACTGCCAGATTACTGTAATCCTGGAACTGTGAATTTGACGATTTAACAGAGAAACTACTTTGCTATTCAGTACAAAAGCATCGCTGCCGACTTCTCCACGAGCGAGTAACTAGCCTACAGCCAATGTATGGAACTTCTTCGGGCTGTCATTTATCTTCATTCCGATGCAAAATGCCAGTTTGCTGTAACCCTCTCACCCTCAAATTGACGATTTAACACAGAAAAGTCGTCGCTATTCAATAAAAATGCGACCATGCCGACTACTCCATGAGCGAGTAACGAGCCTATGGCCAATGTATAGAACTTCTCCTGGGAGTCATGTAGCTTCATTCCGATGCAAACTGCCAGTTTACGGCAACTTTCACACCATCACATTGACGGATTAACACAGAAATTGCGTCGTTATTTCATACAAATGTATCGCTTCAGACTTCTCCATGAGCGAGTAACGAGCCTACGGCCAAGGTATGTTACTTCTGCTGGGAGTCATGTAGCTCCGATCAGATGCAAAATGCCAGATTACTGTAGCCCTCGCACACTAAAATGGACGATTCAACACAGAAACTGCATCGCTATTCACTACAAAAGCATCCCAGCCTACTTCTCCCTGAGCGAGTAATGGGGCAACGGTCAACTTACGGAACTTATCCAGGGATTCATGTAACTTTTTTCCGATTCACCACTGCCAATTTGATGTATCCCTTGCACTCTCAAATTGACGATTTAACACTGAAACTGCGTCGCTATTCGATACAAAAGCTTTGCTGCTGACTTTTCCTCGAGCGAGTAACAAGACTACGGCCAACGTATGGAACTTCTCCTGAGAGTCATCTAGCTTTTTTCCGATGCACCACTGCCAGTTAACTGTACGCCTCGCTCCGTCACATTTATACCTTAACACAAAAAAAGCTTCTCAATACTAAAGCATCAATGCTGACTACTCCACGAGCGAATAGCTCGGCTACGGACTACGTATGGAACATCTCCGGAGAGTCATGTTGCTTCTTTATGATTAACCACTACCAATTTACTATGAACCTCGCACCCTCAAATTGACGAATCAAGAAAGAAATGGCGTCGCTATTAAATAACAAAAACATGGATGCCGACTTCTCTCCAAACGAGTAACGCGCCTATGGTCAATGTATGGAATTTCTCCTGGGATTCATGTACCTTCATTCTGATGCAAAGTGCCAGATTACTGTAATCCTCGCACTCTCAAATTGTCGACGTTAGACAGAAACTGCGTCGCAGTTCAGTACAAAAACATCGCTACCGGCTTCTCCACGAGTTAGTAACTAGCCTAAGGCAAATGTATGGAACTTCTCCTGGGCGTCATGTATCTTCATTCCGATGCAAACTGCCAGTTTCCTGTAACCCTCTCACCCGCAAATTGACGATTTAACACAGAAAAGTTGTCGCTATTCAATACAAATGCAACCCTGCCGACTACTCCATGAGCGAGTAACAAGCCTATGGCCAATGTATAGAAATCCTCCTGGGAGTCATGAAACGTTTTACCGATGCACCACTTCCAGTTAGTTGAACCCTCAAAGCCTCAAATTGATTGTTTAACACAAGGAGAGGTTCATGCAACTAACTGGACTCCCAATAATGGTTACAAGCACAGGCCGTTTGTAGCGTTAGTCCCTAGGACATACGTCGGCATGGAGCCTGTTGTAATCAACTCCGATGCAAATTCGGTGTTTCATCGTCAATGTGAAGCTGGAGGGGTTACAGAAATCCTGCATTGGTGCATCGGAAACAGTTACTGGACTCCCATAAAGGGTCCCAAACACAGACCCTTTGAAGCGTTACTCGACTAGACAGAAGTCGGCATGATGCCTGTTGTACTCAATCCCGATGCAATTTCTGACTTTCATCGTCAAAGTGAAGGTTCAAGGGTAACAGTAATCCTGCAGTGGTGCATCGGAAACTACTACTGACCTCCCAACAATGGTTCCAAGCACGGACCATTTGAAGCGTTACTCCCCTGGACAGAAGTCCCCATGGTCCGTGTTGTATTGAATCCCGATGCTATTTCTGTGATCTCATCGTCAATGTGTTGGTCAAATTGTTACAGTAATATTGCAGTGATGTATTAGAAACTCCTGTTTAACTCCTAGGAATGATTTCAAGCACAGACCGTTAGAAGCGTTTCTCAGATGGACAGAAGTCTGCATAGTGCCTGTTGTATTCGGTTCAGATGCACATTCTGTGTTCCGTCCAAGGATTACAGTAAACCTGCATTAGTGCTTCGGAAAGTACTACAGAACTCCCGGGAAGGGGTCCAAACACAGACCGATGTAGCGTTACTCTCCTGGACAGAAGCCGGCATGGTGCCTGTTGTATTCAAATCCGATGCAATATCTGTGTTCCATCGTCAATGTGAAGGTCAAAGGTTTACAGTAGACCTGCAAGGGTGCATCGGAAACCACTACTGTACTCCTAGAAGAAGCTCCAAGCCACTACTTTCGAAGCGTTACTCACGTGGACCGAAATCGGCAGGGTGCCTGTTGTATTAAATCCCCTTGCTATTTCTGTGTTTCATCGTCAATGTTAAGGTCCAAGAGTTAGAGTAATCCTGCATTAATGAATAGGAAATTACTACTGAATTCCCAGGGAAGGTTCCAAAGTCAGACCTTTTGAAACGTGACTCACCTGGACAGTAGTGGGCATAATACCTGTTGTATTCAATTCCGATGCAATTTCTGTCTTTCACCGTCTATGTGAAGGTCCATGGGTTACAGAAGACCTGCACGGGTGCATCGGAAACTTCTACTTAACTCCTAGGAGAGGCTCCAAGCATAGTCCTTTCGTAGCATTAATCACTCGGACCGATGTCGGCATGGTGTCTGTTGCATTGAATCACGTTGCTATTTCTGCCTTTCATCGTCAATATGAAGGTCCAAGGATTACAGTTAACCTGTATTAGTGAATCGGAAACTACTACTGATCTCCCAGGAAAGATTCCTAACGCAGACCGTTTGAAGAGTTACTCACCTGGACAGAAGTCGCCATGGGGCCTGTTGTATTCAATCCCGATGCAATTTCCTTGTTTCATCGTCAATGTGAAGGTCAAAGGATTACAGTAAACCTACAGTGGTGCATCGAAAACTACTACTGAACTCCCAGGAAAGTTTCAAACACATACCGTTTGACGCGTTACTCACCTGGACAGATGTCGGCATGGTGCCTGTAGTGTTCATTCCCTATGCAATTTCTATATTTCATCGTCAATGTGAAGGTCCAAGGTATACAGTAGACATGCAAGGGTGCATCGGAAACTACTACTGAACCCCCTGGACATGTTCCACACACAGACCGTTTGAGGCATTTCTTACCTGGACAGAAGCTGGCATGATACCTGTTGTATTCAATTTCGATACAATCTCTATGCTTCATCCACAATGTAAAGGTCCAAGGTATACAGTAGACATGCAAGGGTGCATCGGAAACTACTATTGAACTCCTAGGATAGGTTCCAATCCCAGTCCTTTCGAAGCGTTACACACTCGGACCGAATTTGGTACGGTAACTGTTGTATTCAAACCCGTTGCTATTTCTGTGTTTAATCGTCAATGTGAAGGCCCCAGAGTTACAGTAAACCTGCATTAGTGAATCGAAATTTTCCAGGAAAGTTTGAAAAAACAGACCGTTTGAAGTGTTTCTCACCTGGACATAAGTCGCCATGGTGATTGTTGTATTCAATCCCGATGCAATTTCTGTGTTTCATAATCAATGTGAACGTCCAAGGGTTACAGTAAAAGTGCAGTGGTGCATGGAAAACTACTACTAAACTCCCAGGACAGGCTCCAAACACAGACCGTTTGACGCGTTACTCACCTGGACAGAAGTCGGCATGGTGCCTGTTGTATTCAATCCCGACGCAATTTCTGTGTTTCATCGTCAACGTAAAGCTCCACTTGTTACAGTAAACCTGCACTGGTGCATTGAAAACTAGTACTGAACTCCCAGACAAGAATCCAAACACAAACCGGTTGAAGCGTTTCTTGCCTGGCTATAATTCGGCTGGTGGCTGTTGTATTCAACTCCGTTGCTATTTCTGTGTTTCAATGTCAATGTGAAGATACAATGATTACAGTAATGCTGTATTCGTGAATCGGAATCTACTAATGGACTTCCAGGAAAGGTTCCAAACACAGACGGTTTGAAGCGTTACTCACCTGGACAGAACTCGGCATGGTGCCTGTTGTATTCAATCCCGATGCAATTTCTGCCTTTAATCGTTAATGTGAAACTCCAAGGTTTACAGTAAACCTGCAGTGGTGCATCCAAAATTACTACAGAACTCCCAGGAAATGTTCCACACACAGACCGTTTGAAGCGTTACTCACCTGGACAGAAGACGGCATGGTTCCTCTATTACCGATGCAATTTCTGTGTTTCATCGTCAAAGTGAAGGTCCAAGGGCTACAGAAAAACTGCAGTAGTGCATCGGAAAGTACTACTGAACTCCCAGGAAAGATTCAAAACACTGATCTTTAGACGATTTACACTCCTGGAAATGGAAAAAAGAACACATTGACACCGGTGTGTCAGACCCACCATACTTGCTCCGGACACTGCGAGAGGGCTGTACAAGCAATGATCACACGCACGGCACAGCGGACACACCAGGAACCGCGGTGTTGGCCGTCGAATGGCGCTAGCTGCGCAGCATTTGTGCACCGCCGCCGTCAGTGTCAGCCACTTTGCCGTGGCATACGGAGCTCCATCGCAGTCTTTAACACTGGTAGCATGCCGCGACAGCGTGGACGTGAACCGTATGTGCAGTTGACGGACTTTGAGCGAGGGCGTATAGTGGGCATGCGGGAGGCCGGGTGGACGTACCGCCGAATTGCTCAACACGTGGGGCGTGAGGTCTCCACAGTACATCGATGTTGTCGCCAGTGGTCGGCAGAAGGTGCACGTGCCCGTCGACCTGGGACCGGACCGCAGCGACGCACGGATGCACGCCAAGACCGTAGGATCCTACGCAGTGCCATAGGGGACCGCACCGCCACTTCCCAGCAAATTAGGGACACTGTTGCTCCTGGGGTATCGGCGAGGACCATTCGCAACCGTCTCCATGAAGCTGGGCTACGGTCCCGCACACCGTTAGGCCGTCTTCCGCTCACGCCCCAACATCGTGCAGCCCGCCTCCAGTGGTGTCGCGACAGGCGTGAATGGAGGGACGAATGGAGACGTGTCGTCTTCAGCGATGAGAGTCGCTTCTGCCTTGGTGCCAATGATGGTCGTATGCGTGTTTGGCTCCGTGCAGGTGAGCGCCACAATCAGGACTGCATACGACCGAGGCACACAGGGCCAACACCCGGCATCATGGTGTGGGGAGCGATCTCCTACACTGGCCGTACACCACTGGTGATCGTCGAGGGGACACTGAATAGTGCACGGTACATCCAAACCGTCATCGAACACATCGTTCTACCATTCCTAGACCGGCAAGGGAACTTGCTGTTCCAACAGGACAATGCACGTCCGCATGTATCCCGTGCCACCCAACGTGCTCTAGAAGGTGTAAGTCAACTACCCTGGCCAGCAAGATCTCCGGATCTGTCCCCCATTGAGCATGTTTGGGACTGGATGAAGCGTCGTCTCACGCGGTCTGCACGTCCAGCGCGAACGCTAGTCCAACTGAGGCGCCAGGTGGAAATGGCATGGCAAGCCGTTCCACAGGACTACATCCAGCATCTCTACGATCGTCTCCATGGGAGAATAGCAGCCTGCATTGCTGCGAAAGGTGGATATACACTGTACTAGTGCCGACATTGTGCATGCTCTGTTGCCTGTGTCTATGTGCCTGTGGTTCTGTCAGTGTGATCATGTGATGTAATCTGACCCCAGGAATGTGTCAATAAAGTTTCCCCTTCCTGGGACAATGAATTCACGGTGTTCTTATTTCAATTTCCAGGAGTGTATTCACCTGGACAGAAGTTGACATGGTATATGTTGTATTCAATTCAGATGCAAATTCTGTGTTTCATCGTGAATGTGAAAGACCAGGGGTTATAGTATATCTACATTAGTGCATCGAAAACTACTACTGAACTCCCAGGAAAGTTTTCAAGCACCGACCCTTTGAAGCGTTACTCCTCTAGACAGAAGTCGGCATGGTGCCTATTGCACTCAATCCAGTTCCAATTCCTGTGTTTCATCGTCGATGTGAAGGTCCAAGGATTACAGTAAACCTGCATTAGTGAATCGGAAACTACTACTGACCTCCCAGTAAAGATTCCATGACCAGACCGTTTGAAGCGTTACTCCGCTGGACAGAAGTCGGCATGGTACATCTTGTATTCAATTCCGCTGCAATGTCTGTGTTCCATCTTCAATGCGAAGATCCAATGTTTACAGTAGACCTGCAACGATACATCGCAATCTACTACTGAACTCCTGCGAGAGGATCCAGACCAGTCCTTTCGAAGCGTTACTGACTCGGGCCGTAGTCAGCATGGTGTCTGTTGTATTCAATCCCATTGCTATATCTGTGTTTAATCGTAAATGCGAAGGTACAAGAATTACAGTAAAAATACATACGTGAATTTGAAACTACTACTGAGCACACAGAAGAGGATCCAAACACAGACCGAATGAAGCGATAGTCACATGGACAGAAGTCAGCAACGGTCCTGTACTATTCAATCCCGATGCAATTTCTGAGTTTCTTTGTCAATGTGAAGGTTGAAGGGTTACAGAAAACCTGCAGTGGTGTATCGAAAGCTACTACTGAACACCCATTAAAGTGTCCAAACTCAGACCGTTTAAAGCGTTACTCACCTGGACAGAAGTTGGCGTGGTGAATGTTGCATTCATTCCCGAGGCAATTTATGTGTTTCATCGTCATCGTAGATTTACAAGGATTACAGTAAACCTGCATTAGTGCATCGGAAACTACTACTGAACTCCCAGGAAAGGTTCCACACACAGACCGTTTGAAGCGTTACTCACCTGGACAGAAGTCGGCACGGTGCATGTTGTATTCAATCCCGATGCAATTTCTAAGTTTCAGTGCCAATGTGAGGGCCAAGGGTTACAGTAAACCTGCAGTGATGCATCGAAAACTACTACTGAAATCCCAGGAGAGTTTCCAGTTACAGACCGTTTGAAGCATTACTACCCCGGACAGAAGTCGGCATGGTGCCTGTTGTATTCAATACCTATGAAATTTCTGTGTTTAGAGTCAATGTGAAGGTCCACAGTTTACAGTAGATCTGCGAGGGTGCATCAGAAACTAATACTCAACTCCTAGGAACGGGTCCAAGCCCAGTCGTTTCGAAGCGTTACTCAAACGGGCCGAAGTCGGCATGATGCCTGTTGTATTCAATTCTGTTGCTATTTGTGTGTTTCATCGTCAATGTGAAGGTCAAAGAATTGCAGTAAACCAGCATTTGTGCAACGAAAACAACTACTGAACTCCCAGGAAAGGTTCCAAACACAGACCGTTTGAAACGTTACTCACCTGGAAAAATGTAGGCATGGAGCCTGTTGTATTCAATCCCGATGCAATTTCTGTGATTCAGAGTCAATGTGAACGTCCAAGGGTTACAGGAAAACTGCAGTGGTGCATCGAAACCTACTACTGAACTCTCAGGTGAGGCTCCAAACACAGACCGTTTGAGTCGTTACTCACTGGACAGAAGTCGGCATGGTGCCTGTTGTGTTATTGAGTGGTACTTAAGATAGGTGAATAAATTAGTAAAATCAATGTGAAGTGAAGTAGAAATTAGCCAATAAATGAAAAACTTACTTTAGTTTAGAAGAATTACACACTGTCAAACAGCGGGCAGACCAGCAGTGACAGAAGAGCTAATGACCGTGAAGTCAGCACGTTCAAGAGAAGCCGCCCTCCCCACATAAGTTGACGCTGTCGATTCAGCCGTCAGGGTATCGCCCGACCGGCTCACGTGTTTCTCAGTTGTCACATGTCATCAAAGGCCCTCGCCTACATTCCAAGAGCCAATGACCGACGTTAAGAAGATTCTTTGAGAAGCTTTTCAATGTGACAGAAGAGGCAATGACTGTGAAGTCGTTCACCTCCAGTGAACTGAAGTGAATAAATACGCGTGACGCAGTGGGCCCAAGACGAGTAGTAGTTTTCAGTTCAGTTTTGGAGCTGAAGACCGTCATGCAGCAAGAGACTACATCGTACACTGAAGCACCAAGTCCGCCGCTGTGATGGAATAGCAAGCCGCAGTCTCGCCTCCAGAAAACAGAAGTTAAAAGGTATTGATTTTTACGTACCCGGGTGACTCGTGAGGACGGGAAGGAGACGGCCTCACATCAGCAGTCACCTGTGAGCTGTTGATGAAGGTCTGACAGCCGAAGACTGTCAAGCTGGAGTCCGTTGTTCGAGTCCGGGACACTTTCCTTCCCCCGCCGCGCCTCTCCGCTGGCCGACGTACAACACAGACACACGCGGCCGCATAGAGAAGGGAAACACTGGGACGCTACATCCAAGGTATCACCATCCGATTCACGACTTCGTTCTCAATAATTAAACGGGCCACCGCACGAGGCGCGTCTCCAGTCAACTGGGCGAAGCAGCGATGCGAGATACACACCGCCAGGCGTAATCAGAAGCCGCCGCTCACGCAGCAAGGCTACGCAAACGACACAGCTGCCGCTCTCCCAGCTAGATCATCCAGTAACGAAACAGTTGTACAAAACTTTCAATAAAAGTTATCTCATGTAATAATGGTGTTTGATTCTACCTCATACCCGAGCCAAGGAAGAACCCACCCTGCCCACATGTTGTTAAGAGAGAAAAAGTAATTATTTAGTGTGTTTAAACCTGACATGATGCTTTAGAATCAAATGCCTATTGCAGTAATGCTCATCCGGACAATTGACTAGCATCAAAAGAGAAAACCCAGTTACAATTAGTGTCAGAAGAGCTACATTTTGTGTCAGAGAAAAAACCCTTGGCTCAATATGAGGTGTGAATGACAGTCACTAAAGGTCCACAGTTAGTATTGTTTAATGTGTGAAAAGATAGAGGTTTGCATAGCAGTCGTAATATTTTCTTTATTTAGAAGTGTATTTTCTCTCATAATTGTTAGAGTTCGTCGAAAATATTTAAACATCTTTTCATTCAGTGTAGTAGGATTGTGTAACTAATAGTTTGCAAAATGATGACACGAAATCGTACAAAGTCAGAGTCAGCACCACAAGCGGTTTCTACTCAGGAAGCTATTCAGAGCTTAATTAGTCAACTAGCACAGCTTAAAAATGATAATAATTTATTATTTAAACAGTTGTGTGAGGTTAGGCAAACCGGTTCAATCCCTCCCACCCTAGATTGCTCAGCAGCATCCTTGGTAACTCCATTTTCAGGTAAAGCTGGCGAGGACATAACAGCCATTCTTGATGATTTAGTAGCAGCTGCAAAGTTAGAATCATGGTCAGATGAACAGCTCTTACAAATGACAAAGTTAAGATTGATAGGAGAGGCTAAAGCACACGTATTGTACCATGAAGAATTACGGAATGCTCCAACATTTGAGGAATTGTAGAAAGGATTACTTAAACGTTTTCAAAAACAGAACAGCTGTAGATTTTATAGGGAAAAATTAAACACTCTCACTCAGAGGCAAAACGAGTCGTCAGAAAGCTTTGTAGATAGGATCAGAAAAGTTATTGTTAACACCTATCAGTTGACAACTAGCGATGAAGCAAATAAAGTTATTTTACAAGAGGCAGAAGATAGAGTTCTGCATACATTTTTACGTGGTTTACCTCCTGAAACGTCCCGTCGTGTCAGGGCAGAGTTTCCTAAAAATTTAGTGGAAGCTGTATCTGTGGCGACGGCTTTCGAAGAAATAGACATTTCCACCAGATACAAGGAGAAGCGAAATGTATTTTCAGCAGGAGTACGATGTTTTAGGTGCGATCGACACGGACATATAGCAAAAAACTGCAGACAACCTCAATGCGCTAATTGTCAAAGAATAGGTCACACATTCTAGGAATGCAGGTCTAAGAAAGTTTTTGGAAGTAGAAATCAGTTAAACTCAAACGGGAATGTCGGAGCCGCCGCCAAATGTTCCCAATAAAATTTCATGCCATTAAGGCGAATGTGAAGGCGGGATGCTGGTTATCTGCGACCATACAGGATAAAGAGGCAAGAATACTGGTGGATACTGGCCCAAGCGTATCGATAGTGAGTAATGAATGCATTGGAGGAAAGAAATATTATCCTCCAAGGTTTAGATTGAGTGGGGTAGGAGGAGGCACAGTGAAGTCATGAGGATGTACATCATTGATTTTCTATATTCACGGTGTACAATTACAAGAAGGTGTAGAAGACAATAATGAACATGCTGTGCGTATGTGTAACGTTTTTCAAAGATCTTAGAAAAGCTAATTAACATTAAATTTGGAAACATACAGATTTACATTGACAGAGGTTACATACCTAGGGCATGTCATTAGTGAAAAAGGAATTAAAGCAGATCCTCGATTAATTTCGGCAGTTAAGGACTTCCCAACGCCACAATGCATTAAGGAAGTACGAAGTTTCATTGGTCTCGCATCGTATTACCGAAAATATGTTCAAAATTTTGCTGAAATTGCCTGAACCTTAACCCAATTATTGAAAAAGGGAGCAAAATTTCATTGGTCTGAAGATTGTGAATCGGCATTTCAAACCGTTAAAGATAAGTTAACACACAGTCCAGTATTAGCCTACCCAGATTATAATTTAGAATTTATTTTATCCTGTGACGCAAGTGATCATTCAGTAGGAGTTGTTTTGAGTCAGAATAATACTTTAGAATCAAATGTCCTTCGTAGAAATGCTCATCCTGACAGTTGACTAGCATCAAAAGAGGTTACCCAGTTACAACTGTAAGACATGACGCCATGATGGATGACATGATGGCATGCGTCATGTTATACGATACAACATCATTCATCATGTTACTTTACGTGACACAATGCATTATATTACATGACATGGATATTAACATTAGCAAATAAAAAAGTGAGAATATGTCTAGATATTTTGATTTAAATGTCATTAAAGTTGCCATATAACTCGAAAAAGTAGATCCCTTCTTTAGCATCCCTAACTCTGCCCAGGACACGTCCGTCCTTTTTGTGCTGTGATAGGAGCCTTTTTCAATATGGTGCACAATATATAGGTGAGAGAAAGAGCTCTATTGACAAAAATTGTAGGTGTCCTGATCGACAGGTTGTCAGAGGCCACATTCAGTTCAAAAGCTCTGTTAGTGAGCAATTATTACAGTCAGTAACACTGTCATTCGTCTGTTCCTAATATGCATCGTCTTATGGTAAACTTTGAAACTTGTGAGGATATAAAATCTATTAAATCCGGGTACAGGAGGGGAATAAATCAATTAAAAAATGAGACCTTTAGGAGACTACTCAAAGCCTAGAACTGGATACATATTGACAACTATTTTCTCAAATGAAAATTGTTTTCCCCTAAAGGTAACTCAAATTAAACAGAAGTCTAAAAATAAGCCACGGATTACGCAAGGAATAAAAGTATCAAGCGTGACAAAAAGAAAACCGTGTCAACTATGTAGGAACAGTTCTGATGCTAACAATGCAATACATTACAACGACTACTGCAAAATATTGAAGAAAGTAATCCAGAAGTCTAAGCAGCTTTATTATGAGAAAAAGAAAGTTACGTCAGGTAACAAAATAAAAACTGTGTGGGATACAGCGAAGACTGCGGCAGGTGAGACCAGAAAGAAATAGGAACAGATAGCTATAAAATTGAATGAGACATTGGCAACAAGTGCACGTTGGTTTGCAAACCTCTAAAACTAGTATTTTGTTTCTGTGACTGACAGCTTGGGTTTATCAGAATCAGAATACAGTGCAATGGTAATATCTAAGAACAGTCTCCACAAATAACTTCAGTAAAATGTAAATGACACTCACTTCTCCCAAAGAAGTAGCAACTATCACAAAATCCCTAAAATCAAATTATTCTAGTGGTTATGATGACATGTCAACAAAATCAATCACAGCATTTATGTGAATTGAGTCCTATCTTAAGTTACCTGTGTAATCAATCTCTTGATATGTGGAACATTTCCAGACGCTAAAATAGGCTGAAGTTAAGCCTCTTGAAAAGGTTGTGTTGTTGTGTTCAAGCGTCTTGTTAAGCATCTGACTGCAAATAATATATTATCCAAGTCACAGTTTGGGTTCCTTAAGGGTTCCATATACAAAAGCCTATTTGCGCGTACAGTGAGAACATACTGAATCCATTAGATAGGAAATTAGAGGCTACTGGCATTCTCTGTGATCTGTCAAATGTCTTTGACTGTGTGATGACAGACTCCTCTTAAGTAAATTAGAATATTATAGTGTCACTGCCAGTGCTACAAAACTGTTGGAGTCTTACCTGACTAACAGGAAACAGAGAGCACCGTTGCAAAATACCTGTGAAGTAAGCAGTCAGTCTTCATGTGATTGGGAATTAATTAATGTGGAGTTCAAGTTTCCATCTTGGGTCCGTTGCTTTTTCTCGTGTATATTTGTGACCTCTCGTGTGTTATTTTGTCAGATGCTAAGTTTGTTTTGTTTGCAGATACCTAGAAACGACATTTGTAAGTTGTGTGATTGTTTCCAATACCAATTTATACTTCAAGTTACAGTGAGTCCGGAAGCTAAGAGAAATCTGAAATTGCAGCTGCGCAAAAGTGAATGATCAGGAAAAGTGATGAGAGAGAATATAGCTGAATCCCAAAAGCTGCGTAGTTATATATTCTGTATCTCTATTGTAGTAAAAAAGAATTTAGTGCATGACATCATAACATGAAAATTACCAATGAGATCGCCCCACACTGGGAGCCATACCAAAATAAATACCATAACTGGGCACCAGCTACATCACAACCTTTTTCGGCCTTTATGTGATTTTGGGTCCTTTCAGATAGACGAACATGCAGGTAGGCAGCGGGAGGGCTTGAGTGCATCGTATTTTGAGGACCAGGTTCTACATGATATTGAGACGAACCCTAGTACAAGCTCCAGGCAAGTGGCCCATCAACATGGTGTAGTCAAAGTACGATTGTTGTTGTCTTGCATGACAACTGCTGCTATCCCTATAACCTGCAACGAGGGCTAGGATTATCTACAGCGGATTTTCCTCTATGGGAAGGATTTTGTCGATGCTTCTTACATCAGAACATTACAATTATGGAACTTCTCTCATCAGTCCACTATAATGACTAAGCAAACTTTACTAGAACTCGCATCCTCAAACTACATAATCGTCATCTGTGGGCTACAGATAATCCTTGAGGAGTTGTTGAGGCGTCTCATCAGCGTCGGTTCAGCATCAGTGTGTGGGCAGGGCTCTTGACGATCACACAATTGCGCAGACTAGTACTCCGCGACGCCTCGACGGAGCAACGTACCTGCACCTCCTTCGGAATACTCTGCCTGGGATGCTTGGAAATGTGCCTTTGGCAATACGACAAGTTATTTGATTTCAGCATGTCAGAGCACCACCCTACTTCCGATTTACATTTCACCAACACCTCATCTTCTCCGGACATTGGCTAGGAGACGGAGGCCCTGTAGCATGGCCGGCTAGAGCACCGGAATTAAATCCCCTGGATTTTTACCTCTCAGGGCATCTGAAAAGCGTTGTGTATGCTGAACCAGTTCCTGATGTGCAGACCTTTCAACAGTGTGTTCACAATGCCTGTGACGCTAGTTGGAGAGAAGCCAGAATGTGTGAAAAAATGCGGCAATCCGTGATGCGACCTGTGAATGCGTGCACTGCATCCCATGGAGTCCACTTTGAACATCTGTTGTGACGTCTTTGCGATGCAGATCTGTAACTTGTTCCGGGACGATTTTTTGTCCTTGCACGCACACTATCTGTTTCTAGACACACGTCCGTAGGACATTTTTTCTTCCATTTCCAGTCAACAAACCGTCCCTGCAGTTTGCCAGTTTTATTAACGTTCACCCTGTATAGAGAGTCACCTACATACGACATGCATACAATGACTAAACAGCTCTATCTTTAAATTTTATGATTAAAATTTTAAGAGTGTCAGGAATAAAATAAAATGAAAAGAAACTTAGTACAGGCGGGAATCGAACCCAATTTCCAGGTTCTGCCTTCCTTTCCTTTTTAAATTTGAAGGACCTGTTAAGATTTGAACTCATAACCTTCTACACATCAACATTGTATGATAACCACTATGTTAAAACATGATTATGCCTTGTACCTCTCGTCCTAGGTGTAGACATGGGAATGGGGCTTTAAAAATCCATCATACTCTACGCTTGCACAATACACTACACGCATTTCATGGAAAGTGCATGTCTGAAAATTGGAGGGGAGAGGCTCCTACATCGGCGCTTCTGACAGAGCATCGCTGAAAGCTAATTCGTGTGGCGCTAGCAAGTCCAAAAACCATAGGTGAAGGGGCTTGGTCTGTGTGGCTATTTGAGACGCATGAACCGCTTACTGCAAAGAGTCAGCTAGTCCATAATTTATACGTTTTCTTTTCTTGACAGTTTTGGTACTGTGTGGATCTATGTATTGTTCACAGCAAAAAGCAAACCTGTTAGCACGATAACTCGGGTCTCGCAATTTTACTCCACACAGGGACTAGTCTGGTACATGTTGGTGGACTGAGGAAAGTTACTATACAGTGTATGACGTTGTTGAACAAATAAAACATTCCATTGGTCGAGTGGATGTTGATTCTTTCATCAACTGCAGTTCCTGGTGGCCTACATACTATAAAAGAACATATCTGAGCGATGGTTCTTAATGTTAAGTCTTTCCTAGCACCTGAAAAGGTTTCTCACTTTCCAATATTACTTGAGATGACCGTAAGTTTAGTGTCATGAACAGAATTATTGTGCTAGGTACTTTTATCGTTTATTTACAGCATGAATTCAATATTATGTGACAGAAGCAAAATAACATCATCATAGACACATAAGATTAGAATTTCAATCTGAGCTGCTGAAGGACTTGAACATAAAGCTCTTTTGGATCAGGAAGATGACGGTCCCAAGAAAAATGAATCCACGTTTTCTATCGTTCCAAGTGAAGACAGACTACAGAAATGCTGGTTTATTTATTGGTCCTGATGGAACTCAGTGGAGTAAAACACTGCCATCATGCAGCAGAATTCGAGTATACAGTACCACGAAAATTCCACCTGAACCAATAACATGTAGTTCAACTGCCACTCAAAGAATGTATGGAACAATTTCATCTCACAAAGAACTTTAGAGGATGTTGTATATTGTACTAATATAGAAGGAAGGTGCATTGCTAGTAACAAGAACAAACTGGTGGAGTATCGTGTCGGAGGAAACAAATCAATTTTTGGGAGCCTGATCAGACAAAACAAACCAGTGACAAACGAGCGACACTGAGAGGAAACACAACAATATTGGAATACACAATATTTCATAAATGTTCGTTTGCTTGAAGAATTATTGCAGGAAAAAGTTACAGCAAAAGGGAACTCTCAGACAAAATGAGGAAATTCCACCAGAAATGGTGGCTTCCACATCCAGAGAAGCTTTGTCATGGTCATACGGTTTTTGAGACAATTTTTTAACCGTAGTTACGTACCAAAAAAGATCTAATGTGCCAAACTGGTTAGTTCTCTGGACCACAGTGTCTTTGGCGCCCTCGACCCATCGGAGGGGGAAGACGATCTGGACGCCACACGGTACGTCTCCAAAACAGCCGCCATTACTATTCGAACGCAGACTGCCGCTTCCGAAATACGAAAAGCATGAAGAGACCAAATGGTTTCCTATAATCTTATACACTATTAGGCTAACTTGTTCGAGGTATGTATAAACATCCGACCATAGCACGTCAGGTATAAACGACTGAGGTAGTGAGAGACACCGGCGTCAGATTGGGAAGGATGGATTCCGTTGATTTCACTTCAGGCAAAAGCAGGTCTTATTGCTTAAACAGGTTTACCGCTGACCACCTGTTATGTCCTTATTTAACACATTTTATACATTCCAAACCCAAAAAAAGCAGTAAAATAAAATAAAAGAGAAAGAAAGAAAGAAAACCGACGCATCACGGAAGTAATTATCTGAATAGGACGGAAATCGGAAGAAGTAATGTACATGTACAGAGAAACTAATAATTATAGTTCCAGAAAAATTGAGGGATTTATTCAACAGATAGACATTCACAAATGGAGAAGTCTATAACGTTTTCATCCACCCCTGGCCATTACGCAAGCAACTTGGCATTGATGACAGAGTTGTAGGATGTCCTTCTGAGGAGTAAGTTTCCTAATTCTGAGCAACTGGAGAGTTATTTCGTCAGAATCCCGGACTGGCTTAGACCACTGTCCATAGTTATCCAAACGTTCTCAGTTCTGGGGAGATCCACCTTGGTGGCCCGGCAGGGGTTTGGGAAGCACTACGACTAGTAGCAGAAAGTCTCGCAGTAATAGGATGGACGTTATTTTGCTGAAATGTGAGTCTGGATGCTTCCCAATGACGAGCAACAACTTGGGGCTCGAATATCGACAACGTACCGCTGTGCTGCCGCGCATGACAACTACAGGGATCCTGCTGTGAAATGAAATGGCGTCCCAGAGCAGCACTCCGGGTTGTCGGGCCGTATGGCGGGGGACTGTCAGCCTGATGAGATTCCAGGCCGAACATCCCAGACATCACTGCATACGAATATGTTGGTGTACAGAGAACAATGGCAGTCGGCGCTAGAGGCACCGTAAGCTCAGATCTGTTTATATCAGCACTCTAGCAACTCTTGCTTGATAGGTATGGTCCTTTTACATCCCAAGGTCCCGTTACATTAAATGAAACAGTTTCAACCTTGAAAAAGGATTCTCGTCCTCCAGGTATGTATTATTATTTTTATTATAAATGACCAAACTACTCAAGATTGTTCTGCGGGGTGTACAATAATAATTTTGATTTCTTTAATTGAGGTCTGGAAACACCCCAAGTATAGAAAATGTGATTTTCAATGTTATGTTTCAACTTTACAAGATAGCTAAAAATCTGGGATCAACGCTTTCTCAACCGAATTTTATGTGTCCATTGTTGTAACCAGTCCACAGGAAAAAAAAGACGTGCATTCCTGCAATAAATGCACAAACAGAATTTGTGTTTTGTTGAAGTAGGCGGTGATATATTTTACTCATATTGGATGATGACTGAAAAGGGCTAAGACCTCAACGACTCTTTAGCAGGTACATATAAGAGTACCAGTGATGATGAATCAATTTTGGGAAATGTGGATTAGAGTGATGGTCATGAAGATATGACAGAGAAAGACATACAGCTGGAAGTCTAGGTGTATGTGAATTAATATGGAGAAGATGATAATAGTATAATATCCAGGTAACTATTGCGCCTACAATTGCATGTAGAAGTGGACAGGTAATATTTTACAGTACCACCTGATATGCCTAAACAGGCTGCCAGGAATATAATATCTGAAAAATCATATATCCCATGTCACCTCACACCACAATTCAGAGAAGTGAAAATCGTCGCAGACCGTTTATTACCAATCACATGCAGAGTGTAATAGTAATACACACCAATAATAATGCAGAAGACAGAGAAATTCGACAGCCATATCCTGAGGGGGGCGTTGAACTTGACTTTACATATCAACAGCAGTCCTTTGATCTACTAATAACAGCTAGTTTACACAAGGCACGTGGAGAACCTTCGAGTGACTTTGGTGAGATTATTGTGGCTTGCATATTTTTCGAGCCACAATGAGCTTCATAAGATGTGATCTCGGAGTCTTTCCATGTAGCATGCTTCTACAAAATCTACTCGGTTTACAAGCCGCGTCATTTCGAATAAGACACTCGATTTTCCTGGGACATCGTCATCAGGAGTTGAAATCTATGACTGCCTGTGTAGGATCGCTATTCTACTTATATTGATGTTACGGCAGCGTGTGGAGCCTTCCAGAGAGGACTGGAGTGGTGCATATGCAGGAGGCAAGCTGGACAGCAACTAGGGGTTACGGAACCGAGTGATGTCACATGGAGCGAGCGGCCGGCGCTACGTTTGAAACTGCCGCCCCCTGTCGACACACCCGTCGATCCTACGTCTTTCCTACTATCACCCTCTCATGTCCATTCCATTTTATATCGCTCTGAAATGTTAGGCCTTGATATTCAGTCGACGTTACTGTGCCAAGTAGTACACTAGCATCACTGTATTCGAATAATATGGATTTGTTTTTCCAACTCATATGTATTAACTGACATTTTTCTTTATTGACACCTACTAACCATTCACCATAACAACTAGAAATTTTATCTAACTTATACTGTATACACGCACAGTCACCAAACGATGCCACCTATCTTTACATCACAGCATCTTCAGCAACCAGTCGCAGACTGTGCTTACTCTCTCCACCAGATCACTTAAGTATATCGAAAACAACAGCTGTGCTATCACACTTCCAGGGGACATCTGACGGAGCCCTTCACTCTGATGAATGCTCCCCGTCGAAGACAACGTACTGGGCTCTGATACTTTAGGTAACGTAATCTGTATGCTTGTACCGCCCTTAAGAATCTGCCGTGGGGCATTGTGTCAGATGCTTTTCAGATAACTAGGAATATGGAATGTGCGTGTTGCTCGTCATGCATGGTTCGAGGGGTGTCATATGAGAAAAGGGCAAGCTGAGTCTCGCACGAGAGATGATTTCCAAAACAATATGATTCGTGGACAGAAGACTTTCGTTCTCAACGGAATTTACTGTATTAGAATTGAGAATAAGGCCAAGAACTCTGCAAAAAACCGATATTAAGGCAATTGGTCTGTAATTTTGCTGGTCGGTTCTTTTGCCGTTCTGCAACGATTTTTTCCGTTCCTTGACCCGGTACTGGGTAGAGATTCGCTATAAATACAAGCTAACTGAGGGCAATACCAAAGACTACTGTTCGTAATATATAATCGGTATTCCGTCTGGACATGGCAAACTAATTATTTTCTGTTTTGTCCTGCTTGTCTACGAAAGGGATGCATATTACTATGTCCTCCATACGTGAGTCTGTGCAGTGGTCGAACTACGGGATGTTTGCACGATTCTCGCGCGTGAATGGTTTCTTAAACGCGAAATATAAGATTTGGCTACGCTTCTGCTATCTTTTGCAGTCGCACTAGACTGGTGAACGAGAGACTGGATAGAAGTATAAGACACACATAGCGATTTTGGGTTTGTCCGTATTTTTCTCGGGTAATTGTCAAGATCTTTCGCTAAGGTGTGGTGATGATAGTTGTATGCTTCGGTACGGACATTTTTAAGCCACTCGAACTTCTATTAACTTTCGCCTCTCTGTTCTGTACGAGAGTAAATTTATATATTTCCAGTAGCACGTTAGTTCAATAATTTCTTTATTCATTTTTAACTCATTTTAATCCATATACATATACCCTTTAACGACGCGAGGTCTTTCTATAGCTCATAATTTAAGGACCAACGTCACGGCATCCATGCATAATTGTATTTAGGTTATTATATGTGTTACCTTTCTAAACAACAGTGAATACAAAATGCGCGCATAACATCTCCGATAAAACACTGCGGAATTCTCTGTGTAATTCACGGCGTTTTTGTTCAGTGACGATCCATGGGAACGTTCGCAACAATGCACGGTCGGTGGAGAAGGGCCTGAGTCGTTGCCTAGCATCATTGCGATTTCTGCCGAGGCTATCGTAGTGTCATTACGAATTCGTGCGCTTAGTTAAACCTCAAAGAAACTGTTGATATTCTGTTGCGAAGTGTTAGAGCTTTTGTTACAGCACAACAGCCGCTGTTAAAATCTCATTCCGAGCTTGTGAGCTTCGCAAGAAGTCTTAGCTCCAGCTTTGGGGGCACGAGACGCATCAGTGATAGCAGGTATGATCCAGTGGCTTGGTGTCACTCCTTATTCGTCTTTTAGCAGGAGATTTGAATTACAATCAGCATAACGTAGATTATTCTGTCTCACTATCTGTATAGGAAGTTATTGCGGGCGTATAAAACTTTGCTGTCGGATGATGAAGCGTGTTTCGGACACCTGGTTGGTTACTAGATTCCCTATGATAGATAAAACTCTGATGACGTGTTTATATTGTAGCACTTCTTGGTAACTTCCACACAGCTGAAATCTTTGTTGCTTTAATTTTTGTAACAATCTCACGGAATATGTGACGCTATATATGCAATGCTTTCGAGTATTCACAAAGTGAGTTAGACGTTTAATAGTTTAAAGTGGGGATTATAATTTTATCGAACAGCGCTGAAATGAGCTAGACGCCTGTGTGTCACACATGGTAATGAACACTAAATCACATTTCTGGCAATATTTTGAACTTTTAATGAAGAGGGAGTTTTCATTACGCGAATTGTACACTGAGGTGACGAAAGCCTCCTAACATCGTGTCTGACATGCTTTTGCAAGGGTTCGTGCAAGAACCCGATGTGGAATGGGCTCAGCAAGTCGTCGGATGTCCCCTGCTGTCTCTACCCTCTACCGCCGTCGATATTTGCGAAAGTGTTGCTGAAGTAGGATTTTGTGCGTGAACTGACCTCTCGATTATGCCCCATAAATGTTCGATGGAGTACATGTCGGGTGATCTAGGTGGCCACATCGTGCACTCGAATTATCCAGAATTTTCTGCAAACCAATCTTTAACAATTGTAGCCCGGTGGCAAGGCGCAGTGTCATCGATAGGAATAAAATCCATGAATGGCTACAGATGGTATCCAGGTACATGAGTACGACTAATTCCAGTCAATGCTCGGTTGAGATTGACCAGAAGGCCCAGTCTGTTCTATGTAACCACAGCCCTCGCCATTACAGAGACAGAATGAGCTTGCACAGTATCTTGTGGAAACTTGGGTCCATGCCTTCGTGGGTTCTGCGACACACTCGAAGCCTACAGTAAGCTCTTACCCAGTGAAACTGCGACCCATGTGAGCATGTTATGAATTCTCCAATCGTGTAGAGTTCTATAAATATGGTCGCGAACCCAGGGGAGGCGCTGCAATCGATGTTGTGCTGTTAGCAAAGGCACTCCCGTCAGTCGTGTGCTGCCATAGTCGTGTGCCCATTAACGTCAAATTTCGGAGCAATCTCGTGATGGATACGTTCGTCGTAAGTCCCACAATGGTATCTGCAGTTACTTCACATGGTGTTGGTGGTCTTTTAGCACTGACAACCTAATGCAAACGCAGCTGCCCTCGGTCCGTGACAGGAAGTAATACCCAAAATTTGGTATTCTCGACCCGCTGTCGACCATTTGGGCCTTGAAGTATCCAATTCCCTATTGATTTCCGAACTGCCATTACGCGTTCAGAGTTTGTTAATTCCTGTCGTGGAGCCATTATCACGCCCGAAAGCACTTCACATGAATCACCTGACAATGAAGGACAGCTCTGTCAAACGACTGCCCATTCTTATATTTTGTACACGATAACACTGTTTGCTGAATATTTTCGTATAGATGTCCACTGTCCTTTGTCAGCACTGTATATTACGTCGTGAAAGATAATATCAGTTACGAATGAGGTACTCAGTCTTAGAGTAATGGTATGACAGAGAGAGAACGAATCGGTATCTCAAAGAAAGCTTTACAGCGGATCCCATTTTTATTTATACTACAAAATACTATTGTTCCAGAGACGCTTCAAAGGTTGAAATGTAATTTATTCCGGAACGAGCACAAATATGAAATCGAACAATAGTGTAGAGCAAATAAGTTCGAAGTGTACTACAATAGGTGATGTCACACTAAGGCATTACAATTTCGTCACTGTTCAAAGCTGCCTATATAGTAGTATCGCACATTCCTCTTCAGGTGTTTCGCGTTGCTACATTGCTACGAGACATTCTCCCAAGTTGATGACGTAAGGATAATCTTCGTGTCCACTCTTTCATCGTGATACTGCCAATTCAGCCATTTGTGAAGTGGTAGCTGTTTCAGCTGTTTAGAGCCGTGTGGAGTTGAACCGAAGTGTTCTCTTCCTGTCGAATAGGTGGCCACTATTTCTGCAGCACAGTTATCTGGTCTCCACCGAAGTGCTTACAAGGGAACCTCCCCATCGCACCCCCCTCAGATTTAGTTATAAGTTGGCACAGTGGATAGGCCTTGAAAAACTGAACACAGATCAATCGAGAAAACAGGAATAAGTTGTGTGGAACTATGAAAAAAATTAGTAAAATATACAAACTGAGTAGTCCATGTGCAACATAGGCAACATCAAGGACAATGGGAGTTAAGGAGCGCCGTGGTCCTGTGGTTAGCGAGAGCAGTTACGGAACGAGAGGTCCTAGGTTCAAGTCTTCCCCCGAGTGAAAAGATTGATTTTTTATTTTCAGTTTATGTGACAAACTCTTATGTTTTCATCACTTTTCTGGAGTGATTATCACATCCACCAGAAAACCTAAATCGGGTAAGGTAGAAGTATCTTTTTACCCATTCGCTAAGTGTACAAGTTAGGTGGGTCCACAACATATTCCTGTCATGTGACGCACATGCCGTCACCAGTGTCGTATAGAATATATCAGACGTGTTTTCCTGTGGAGGAATCGGTTGACCTATGACCTTGCGATCAAATGTTTTCGGTTCCCATTGGAGAGGCACGTCCTTTCGTCTACTAATCGCACGGTTTTGCGGGGCGGTCGCAAAACACAGACACTAAACTTATTATAGTGAACAGAGACGTCAATGAACGAACGGACAGATCATAACTTTGCGAAAATAAAGAAAGTAAAATTTTCAGTCGAAGGAAGATTTGAACCAAAGATCTCACATTCCGCAGCTACTCACGCTAACCACAGGACCACGGCGCTCGTGATCTCGCATTCTCCTAGATGTTGCCTATCTTGCGCATGGACTACTCAGTTTCTATATTTTACTAATTTTTTTGATAGTTCCACACAACTTCTTCCTGTTTTCTCGATTGATCTGTGTGCAGTTTTTCAAGGCCTAACCACTGTGCCAACTTATAACTAAATCTGAGGGGGGTGCGATGGGGAGGTTCCCTTGTTAGTATGGAATTCAGTGGATCTCATTCCCGTTAGTAGGCATGTTTTCATTGCGAATTGTGATTATTGTGTTGCACGTGAAAATCTTCTGCCTACGTGGTGGTGAGCATTTAGCATTGACTTAAGGTCTTCTTCAATGCTGTGGCAGAAAGTGGCTTGGGGTGAAGCTAGTCGTTGGCGTGCTGACCCAGCCTCACGGATCGCCACATGCACTGCCACGAGTGCTCGAGTCTTTAGAAGCTCCCAAGACGTTTGTGACTGAAACCGTAGCAGCGTAATTTTCCACCAAACACTGATTTCATGTCCCACGAGCGCACTGACACCGGCACTTAACAGGCGACACAGCGCCATGTCTTATCAGCGCTTTAATGTGGGGAAGCACATTAGCACACGTCTCTAGAGACGTTGGACGACTATGGGGTTATGATAAGGATTGGAGTACATTCTCAAGCGCATACAACCAACGTTGTAGGACCTCTCGCTTTCCAAATAAAGTAATACGGCAGTTCTCAAATAGTACTGAATCTGTGGTAGAGTTATATACATTAAAATGTGTTGACAAGAAATATATGGAAATTGTTCATGATAAGCAAAGTAGAATGATTTGGTGACCGAGGCCATCCTTGTCTAAATCAAGGTATTATTTCAACTTTCATCACTGCACAATCATTTTAATACATGTTATGTCATACGCATGATCGTTCTAACTAATTTTGTTTAAGGCCTTTGCGTAAAAAGACTTGAAGTAATTTTTTTGGTGTTACCTAATCAAATCCTTTTGCGTTGGCGATATGGACAGTTGAAGAAATTTAGAGTTCATATCACCACATTCTCATGCCTTCTTCCTTCTTAGACTTTATAAGCT
Organism: Schistocerca serialis cubense; assembly: GCF_023864345.2. NCBI lineage: Eukaryota > Metazoa > Arthropoda > Insecta > Orthoptera > Acrididae > Schistocerca > Schistocerca serialis. Next base: position 276,390 of record NW_026048484.1, read on the forward strand.
TTACTGAGTTCATCTGTTGTTATTGGATCTACAGTTCCTTTTCCATCTACTGTGATATCTATTAGTGAGGAGTTTCGTAGTTATTTAATCCATAAATTAGGACAGAATACTACTACAATCTGCGTATAAATGCTGTATACGACTCTTAGGAAGACTCCTACGGGGTGATGAGGAACATAATGAACAAGATCTAACAACCATTCAGGCAAAATGAGATCTCACTAGCATGAAATATGTCTCAGATGTCCAGGTAGTAAAACTACAAGGTGGCTAGGCATGTTTGTGACCTTGTCAAGCGACACAATTAGTCATAAAAGTGAGTCTGCTGCTAATTTGTTCCTTGCAATTGAGTTCTGTAACAACAGTCAGATGCAGATTTGTTCTCAGAGACTCAAGTGATTAAGGCTGGAAGTAGGAACAGGGGAATATGTGAAATTTTCTACATCACTTATCCGAAAATAAACTGGAGTCCCTAATCAGGGAACCGACTCGGGAAGATAACATATTAGACATCCCGGTCAGCAACAGGCGAGAACTTCCGACGCAGTAGAAAAGGGAACCTCCGGTAGTAAAGCCGTTATAGCACAGTTGAGTAGGATTCTACACTCCTGGAAATGGAAAAAAGAACACATTGACACCGGTGTGTCAGACCAACCATAATTGCTCCGGACACTGCGAGAGGGCTGTACAAGCAATGATCACACGCACGGCACAGCGGACACACCAGGAACCGCGGTGTTGGCCGTCGAATGGCGCTAGCTGCGCAGCATTTGTGCACCGCCGCCGTCAGTGTCAGCCACTTTGCCGTGGCATACGGAGCTCCATCGCAGTCTTTAACACTGGTACCATGCCGCGACAGCGTGGACGTGAACCGTATGTGCAGTTGACGGACTTTGAGCGAGGGCGTATAGTGGGCATGCGGGAGGCCGGGTGGACGTACCGCCGAATTGTTCAACACGTGGGGCGTGAGGTCTCCACAGTACATCGATGTTGTCGCCAGTGGTCGGCGGAAGGTGCACATGCCCGTCGACCTGGGACCGGACCGCGGCGACGCACGGATGCACGCCAAGACCGTAGGATCCTACGCAGTGCCGTAGGGGACCGCACCGCCACTTCCCAGCAAATTAGGGACACTGTTGCTCCTGGGGTATCGGCGAGGACCATACGCAACCGTCTCCATGAAGCTGGGCTACGGTCCCGCACACCGTTAGGCCGTCTTCCGCTCACGCCCCAACATCGTGCAGCCCGCCTCCAGTGGTGTCGCGACAGGCGTGAATGGAGGGACGAATGGAGACGTGTCGTCTTCAGCGATGAGAGTCGCTTCTGCCTTGGTGCCAATGATGGTCGTATGCGTGTTTGGCGCCGTGCAGGTGAGCGCCACAATCAGGACTGCATACGACCGAGGCACACAGGGCCAACACCCGGCATCATGGTGTGGGGAGCGATCTCCTACACTGGCCGTACACCACTGGTGATCGTCGAGGGGACACTGAATAGTGTACGGTACATCCAAACCGTCATCGAACCCATCGTTCTACCATTCCTAGACCGGCAAGGGAACTTGCTGTTCCAACAGGACAATGCACGTCCGCATGTATCCCGTGCCACCCAACGTGCTCTAGAAGGTGTAAGTCAACTACCCTGGCCAGCAAGATCTCCGGATCTGTCCCCCATTGAGCATGTTTGGGACTGGATGAAGCGTCGTCTCACGCGGTCTGCACGTCCAGCACGAACGCTGATCCAACTGAGGCGCCAGGTGGAAATGGCATGGCAAGCCGTTCCACAGGACTACATCCAGCATCTCTACGATCGTCTCCATGGGAGAATAGCAGCCTGCATTGCTGCGAAAGGTGGATATACACTGTACTAGTGCCGACATTGTGCATGCTCTGTTGCCTGTGTCTATGTGCCTGTGGTTCTGTCAGTGTGATCATGTGATGTATCTGACCCCAGGAATGTGTCAATAAAGTTTCCCCTTCCTGGGACAATGAATTCACGGTGTTCTTATTTCAATTTCCAGGAGTGTGTATTGCAATAGCGAGAAACGTAGGAATATATCTCCGCTTAACAAGAGCGACAAGAGTTCGGATTAGCTAATCGGCCAAAGAAAAATTTACATATCTAGGACTGACAATGTTGACATCAATGTACAAAATTCAAAAGAATTGTACAATACGCTTTTACAGCTGATATGTGTGGAACAAAGTTGCGAGCGATGGAAAAGATTCGTCGTTGTTCGACAATGATTATAAAAAGCTGCAACGAAAGCAAAGAGAGCCCCATTGCAAATTTAAACGTACGCGGAGTCTCGGAGACAAACAAAACATGAACGAAGCCAAAAGCAGCTTAAGGAGTGGCACTCATGAAGCGCTCAACGAACTCGAAAATAAGATTCCATCTACCGACTTGACACAAAACCTTCATATGTTTTGTTCTTGCGATCGAAATCAGCAGTATAGATACTCCCGGATCATAGTGATATCGAAGCGGAGGATGACAGAGGGAAAGCCGTATTACCAGAAGTCTTTTCGTCAGAACTGTTTCACCGAGAAAGACTGCACTGTAGTTCCTCCTTTGACACGTCACACGAGTCTCGAAATGACACCTACCACAATAAGCGACTGTGGGATAGAAAAGCATCTGAAATCACTCAACAGAGAATAAGACACTAGACCTAGTGGGATACGAAACAACTTTCTCCTTTCCTATCAGCTTTGTATCGTTGGTCCTGGAGAAGCGGAGCATTTCTAGTGATTGTGCTTGTGTAACTATGCCTTTAGTTTCCATAGAATGTAAACTGCTGTGTGTAATTATGTACTTACGCCCACTGAGTCACAGACAACTGTCATTTCTCGGTGAAACTTGGACCGTACGTAGAAAGAATAGCTGCACTACAGTACATAAGGTAACAACAAGGAATACTCAGTGAGACGAATATAAATGCCACTTATAGACAAAGGCAATAACTACACTCAGGTGACCACGAATGGTGAATGTGCCCTGGACTTTACAAAAGGCTGGACGTGCCTCTTAGCAGGGTGTGTGATCCCCACGGACGGTAACACATGTTCAGCAACGTGTTCCCGTTCTATAACTTTTGCTTTTATATCGATTGAGATGCGGAGTCCTAAACACGAAGTGACGGACGAATGACATCCGAAAATACCCACATGGGAAGCAGTACAGTGTCACAATGACGTTGACCGGAGGCTGTACTGTGTTCAAATCTTTCGAGGTTAATTTGCCGCTACAACATTATGCCTCACCATACCACAAAATCTGGACTTCCAAAACGTTCATGTCCGACAATGTTCCTGGGTGAATTACGTATTCTCACCTCTCGCCAGATGAGCGAACGTCCAGAATCACTGGCTCTGCTCTCAAACGAGAAGAGTAAGCGACATGATTCGTCGTCTGTGCAATCCCTGCACACCTGGCGCCATCGCAGATCTTTGAACACGGTTCATTCGAAGGTGAACGTTACTATGACAACTTACTCCTTCCCCAAATCCGCCCTTTCAAGGAACAGCCGCTCCTGACCCCATTTTTGAGGATGACGATGCCTGACCGCATCGAAGAGGGCATGTGGAGCAGTTCTTGGAACGAGAGGATATCCGGAGAATAGACTGGTTCAGTTAGCAATAATTCCCACAACCGAGACCTCATCGAGCACGTGTGAGATACGTTGGGGAGACGTACTGCAGTACGACCACATGAACCAGAGACCATGCTGCCGTTGTGGTCCGCCCTGATGGAGGAATGAAACACCCCACCACAAAAACTCCTTACAGACTTTGTGCCCAACATGGGAGCAAGTTGCAGAGCGTGCGTTGTCGTCCGTCCTGATTAAACGTGTCCCTCTTTTTGTAACGTTCAGGGGACCACCTTACAGCAGGGTTACTTCGCTGTATTTATAGTCTTTCAATAAAGGTGTAATCTCTTTTCCTCTCATTTAGAATACTTTTAGTTACCGTTTGTGCTGTGCTGTGCTGTACGTGTTCCTTCTATGGACGGTTAAAGTTTCATTGAGAAATGTCGGTTGGCAGTGACTCATGGAGCGAAAGCTACTTTCGTTCTTACGTCTGGCCCTCCTCCTTATAAATGACATAGCGGATGGCGTCGGAAGATCCACGTGCCTCTTCGTTTACGGTGCTCGTAAAAGAAAAGTTGCAAAGGTAGCAAACTGTGTAGATATGCAGGAAGACTTGCAGAAAATCTGCAATTGGTGCAGGGAGTTTTAAAAGACCTTCTTCACAAACAGATGTAACGTTTTGTGTATAAACAGGCAGAAAAATCCGTTATTGTATCCTCTTGCAGAACAATCACTGGAAGGAGTAACATTTACAAATGCCCAGAAGTGCGAGTACGGAGCGATTTTCGTGGAAAGACTTCATAAAACTGACTGGAGGTTAAACAGATGGCATACTAACGTTAATTGCAAGAACAGTCATGAAATTGAGCTCATCAACACAGGAAGTAGCTTACAAAACACTCGTTCGATCAGGTGATAGAAGAGCCACCTGTTTCCCCACGGGTTCACACAGTGAGCGCGAAAACCATTCCGGAGATACTCAGGCAACTCCCATCGCAGACGGTTCAAAGAAAGCATTCAGTATAACGGTTGCTTTACTGATAAAGTTAAAAGAGTGTACGTTCCTAAATTTATCAGCCAACAACATATCACTGTCACTTACGTGACCTCGCGAAAAGAACGTGAAGGCAAAATTAGACGGACTCGAGCACACCCAGAGAGTATTACCACCTACCGTTCTTACCATGAACCATTTACGACTGGAACAGAGCAAGGAAATGACAGTGGTACACAGTATACCCTCTGACACACGCCGTATGGTGGTTTGCGGGGTACAGATGTAGATGATACATTAATAATTTAGTTCCTGCCCGGCAAACTGCTAAACGATGTGTGGCGGAGGGTAGTACTTCCCTGTTCCACTCGCGAATGGCACGGCTGAAAATGGCTGTCGTTAAGCCTCTGTATTAATTTTAATTTATCGAATTTTCTAGTCGAGATAATTTCGTGATATGTATAACATGGGGAAACTCATGTTGTCCACCTCTTCTGAGAGAGTGCTCTCTCGAAATTTCAATAGTAAACATCTTCGTATATACAAACTTACAGCATGTTGGAGTAACCAGGGTCAGCACTTCTGTTACTCGGTAGAAAGAAAAACCAGTCCAAGTTGCAAATATTTTATTTTTCATTCGATGTCTAGTTTCGAGCTGAAACTTCTTTTGAAATCTACATTACAAAGTTTGGAAATGGCATTTCCAATGATTATAACAAATGTGGAATGTACGAGGGCAGTTCAATAAGTAATGCAACACATTTTTTTTCTGAAACAGGGGTTGTTTTATTCAGCATTGAAATACACCAGGTTATTCCCCAATCTTTTAGCTACACAACACTATTTTTCAACGTAATCTCCATTCAATGCTACGGCCTTACGCTACTTTGAAATGAGGGCCTATATGCCTGCACGGTACCATTCCACTAGTCGATGTCGGAGCCAACGTCGTACTGCATCAATAACTTCTTCATCATCCGCGTAGTGCCTCCCACGGATTGCGTCCTTCATTGGGCCAAACATATGGAAATCTGACGGTGCGAGATCGGGGCTGTAGGGTGCATGAGGAAGAACAGTCCACTGAAGTTTTGTGAGCTCCTCTCGGGTGCGAAGACTTGTGTGAGGTCTTGCGTTGTCACGAAGAAGGAGAAGTTCGTTCAGATTTTTGTGCCTACGAACACGCTGAAGTCGTTTCTTCAATTTCTGAAGAGTAGCACAATACACTTCAGAGTTGATCGTTTGACCATGGGGAAGGACATCGAACAGAATAACCCCTTCAGCGTCCCAGAAGACTGTAACCATGACTTTACCGGCTGAGGGTATGGCTTTAAACTTTTTCTTGGTAGGGGAGTGGGTGTGGCGCCACTCCATTGATTGCCGTTTTGTTTCAGGTTCGAAGTGATGAACCCATGTTTCATCGCCTGTAACAATCTTTGACAAGAAATTGTCACCCTCTGCCACATGGCGAGCAAGCAATTCCGCACAGATGGTTCTCCTTTTGCTCTTTATCGTGTTCGGTTAGACAACGAGGGACCCAGTGGGAACAAACCTTTGAACATCCCAACTGGTGAACAATTGTGACAGCACTACCAACAGAGATGTCAAGTTGAGCACTGAGTTGTTTGATGGTGATCCGTCGATCATCTCGAACGAGTGTGTTCGCACGCTCCGCCATTGCAGGAGTCACAGCTGTGCACGGCCGGCCCGCACGCGGGAGATCAGACAGTCTTGCTTGACCTTGCGGCGATGATGACACACGCTTTGCCCAACGACTCACCGTGCTTTTGTCCACTGCCAGATCACCGTAGACATTCTGCAAGCGCCTATGAATATCTGAGATGCCCTGGTTTTCCGCCAAAAGAAACTCGATCTCTGCCCGTTGTTTGCAACGCACATCCGTTACAGACGCCATTTTAACAGCTCCGTACAGCGCTGCCACCTGTCGGAAGTCAATGAAACTATACGAGACGAAGCGGGAATGTTTGAAAATATTCCACAAGAAATTTCCGGATTTTTCAACCAAAATTGGCCGAGAAAAAAAATGTGTTGCATTACTTATTGAACTGCCCTCGTATAAGGACATTCACTGGTACACTTGGGAAGGCAGGGGAACCAGATCTGTCGTTGACTATATAATAACAGATCAGGAATTCAGGAAGGCTGTGAGGGACACACGTGTATTCAGGGGATTCTTTGATGACAATGATCACTATTTAATCTGCAATTAAATTGGTATTGTGAGGCCGAAAGTGCAGGAGGTCAGGTCCATATGTAGGAGGACAAGAGTGGAGAAACTTCAGGATAAGGAAATCAGGCACAAGTACATAACAGTGATCTCAGAAAGGTACCAGTTAGTTGAATGTCGTCAATTACAGTCATTGGAAAAGGAATGGACAAGGTACAGGGACACAGTACCAGAAATGGCTACAGAATGTCTTGGAATAGTTGTGTGTAAAGGTAGGATGAAGCAACAGCTTGGTGGAATGATACAGTCAAAGCAGCCTGTAAAAGGACAAAGAAGGCGTACCAAAAATGGCTACATACTAGAACTCAGGTAGACAGAGAAAGTTATGTTGAAGAAAGAAACAAAGCCAAACAGATAACTGCAGTATCCAAGAAGAAATCTTGGGAAGACTTTGGAAACAGGTTGAAGACTTTGGGTCAAGCTACTGGAAAACCATTCTGGAGTGTAATTAGCAGACTTCGAAAGGGAGGTAAAAAGGAAATGACAAGTATTTTCGACAGGTCAGGAAAACTGCTGGTGAATCCTGTTGATGCCTTGGGCAGATGGAGGGAATATTTTGAAGAGTTGCTCAATGCAGGTGAAAATACGATCAGTAATGTTTCAGATTTCGATGTACAATGGGATAGGAATGATGATGGAAATAGGATCACATTTGAGGAAGTGGAGAAAATGGTCAATAGACTGCAGTGCAATAAAGCGGCTGGGGTGGATGAAATTAAGTCGGAACTCATCAAATACAGTTGAATGTCAGGTCTTAAATGGTTACACAGGATTATTGAAATGGCGTGGGAGTCGGGACAGGTTCCATCAGACTGGACGAAAGCAGTAATCACACCAATCTTTAAACATGGAAACATAAAAGATTGTAACAACTATAGAGGTATCTCTTTAATCAGCGTTGTGGGAAAAATATTCTCAGGTATTGCTGAAAGGAAAGTGCGAGTATTAGATGAGGACAAACTGGATGAAAACCAGTGTGCGTTTAGGCCTCTTAAAAGTTGTCAGGACAAGATTTTTAGCTTACGGCAAATAATGGAGAAGTGTTACGAGTGGAACAGGGAATTGTATCTAGGCTTTATAGATCTAGAAAAGGCATATGACCGGGTTCCTAGGAGGAAGTTATTGTCTGTTCTACGAGATTATGGAATAGGAGGCAAACTTTTGCAAGCAATTAAAGGTCTTTACATAGATAGGCAGCAGTTAGAGTTGACGGTAAATTGAGTTAATGGTTCAGAGTAGTTTCAGGGGTAAGACAAGGCTGCAACCTAAGGATCATATGTTGAAAACAATAGACTGGCTGGGTGAGATTAACATATGTGAACATAAAATAAACAGTCTCGCATATGCGGATGACTTAGTTGTGATGGCAGATTTGATTGAAAGTTTGCAAAGTAATATTTCAGAGCTAGATCAGAAATGTAAGGACTATGGTATGAAGATTAGCATCTCCAAAACGAAAGTAATGTCAGTGGGAAAGAGATATAAACGAATTGAGTGCCAAATAGGAGGAACAAAGTTAGAACAGGTGGACGGTATCAAGTACTTAGGATGCATATTCTCACAGGATGGCAAAATAGTGAAAGAACTGGAAGCGAGGTGTAGCAAAGCTAATGCAGTGAGCGCTCAGCTACGATCTACTCTCTTCTGCAAGAAGGAAGTCACTACCAAGACTAAGTTATCTGTGCACCGTTCGATCTTTCGACCAACTTTGTTTTATGGGAGCGAAAGCTGGGTGGATTCAGGTTACCTTATCAATAAGATTGAGGTTACGGATATGAAAGTAGCTAGGATGATTGCAGGTACTAGTAGATGGGAACAATGGCAGGAGGGTGTCCACAATGAGGAAATCAAAGAAAAAGTGGGAATGAACTCTATAGATGTAGCAGTCAGCGCAAACAGGCTTAGATGGTGGGGTCATGTTACACGCATGGGAGAAGCAAGGTTACCCAAGAGACTCATAGTAGAGGGTAGGAGGAGTCGGGGCAGACCAAGGAGAAGGTACCTGGATTCGGTTAAGAATGATTTTGAAGTAATAGGCTTAACATCAGAAGACGCACCAATGTTAGCACTGAATAGGGGATCATAGAGGAATTTTATAATGGGGACTATGCTCCAGACTGAACGCTGAAAGACATAATCAGTCTTAAATGATGATGATGACGATGATTTATATTTCTCTCTTTACTGCTAGTTTCCAGGTCGTAGACCCATTCTCAAACCATTCTTCTATATCAGACAAGCAGTCAAGGTGGAACCTGACATGGTCACTGGGCACCAGTGGCATATAAAGGAGCCTGAATAAACAAGCTTTCTGCCCGTGGCTTCGCAGCATACAGACATACGTATTTCACATATATATTTATGCACATATATCATCTTCATTGAATTTCCCCTGAAATTTCATTCGAATGCAGTGGAAAACTGTAGTGTAGGCTCAATACGGTTTAATCAAAAATCGTGGACAATAGTTCAACTTTTTGGATGTGAAAATGGAATAAACACCACTTTTCAAACTGGAAATAGGATGCTGTAAGTATTTCATTTCTTTTCTTGACGTTCACTGACATTACTTCCATTTTTAAATTTTGATTATCTCAAGTGTGTGGATTGAAATGAAACTTCGAGGAGTTTTGAGAGCAACCTTCATTTCAATTCACCAACAGTGCACCAAAACGGATGAGCTCGTTGTGTTCGTGAATCATTCTTTGAAGGTTCAGTACTATACCACACTTTACTCACGCTACAGAATCATATCTTCGATCTACCTCCAGTTTTTCATCTCCTATAAAGTATATCTTAACAGTTTCATTTCTCCATTTCTTAGGGGAAGAAGAGATTCAGGCCTGTGGTAAATTTGACATGGTACTTTGAAAGTGGTCGCTAATCCATTTTCTTCTACTTCAAATAACGTTCCTAATGAAGGCATGTGAAAGGATGAATTACGTGGCCTCATATTGTTCAATAATAACAAAATACATATACAAAAAGGACTAATTTCTGGGTCGAAAGCGCATTCTCAATTCCTGAAGCTCTACTTATGTTTCGAAAGGAATGTTTGAGAATAGCGCTACAGCATCGGAACTAGCAACGAAAGAGTTAAATATTAGCGGTTAACACAAGAACATAGTTAATTTGTGGAATATCTAGTCCAAGACAGATAAGGGTGTAGCGTGTAACGGCCACTGGCCACTGCGGGGCATCGAGCGAGGTGGCGCAGGGTTAGCACACTGGACTCGCATTCGGGAGGACGACGGTTCAATCCCGCATCCGGCCATCCTGATTTAGGTTTTCCGTGATTTCCTAAATAGCTCCAGGTAAATGCAGGAATGGTTCCTTTCAAAGGGCACGGCTGACTTCCCTTCCTTAATCCGGTTAGACCGATGACCTCGCTGGCTGGTCTCCTCCCCCAAACAACCCCCATTGCGGGGCCGAATGCCGCCTCGTGGTGCTGCGAGCGCGCCAAGGAAAATCAACAGGCGACGAAAAGACGCTGGGCTATCTTTCCAGCGACGACAAGAGGGCCCAAATGGGGAAAACAAACTTTGACCTAGGACCGATTATTATGATACCGCATCTGGGAACGTGGATCCCGGAAACGGCGAACCTGGTCGGCTGATGGCGTGTTACTGTCATGAGAATCCATGTGTTGAAGGGTTTATGACACCGCGAGCAGACAAAGGTGTTGGATGCCCACTCCTCATCGCAGGACATGGAAGTCGCAGCCTCGCTCGCTCTGCATAGGAGGGTAGGCGGCAGTAGGGGGCAGATTTAACGACGGCGTGCAGTGCTGCTGGTACAGGCGCAAGTGTTTCGGAGCACACGGCTCGACGCACGTTGTTAACACAGCAGTTCGCAGCAGACGACCGCTCGGTGTTACCATGACGACCCAACGAAATCGAGCACGAAATCGTCGAGAATGGACCATGGATCAATGGAAACGTCTCACCTGGTCTCACAAGTCGTGTTTTCTTTTTTTTTTTTTTTTTTTTTTTTTTTTTTTTTTTTTTTTTTTTTTTTTTTTTTACACTAAGTCAGCGGTCGTGACTACATACGCCATCATCCAAACTTACGGCTAAACTTAACAAGCACCATACAACGGACACAGGCTGCTGTAGGCACAATAGGGTATTTGTTTCCCGGAAATCGTCTTGACTGGTTAATTATGTCATCGTGCGTTCAGAACACGCTTATGTGATGCCTGTGCCGTCACTATTTAGTACTTCTGCTGCTTATTCGCAGTGATGCCTTGTTTTGGAATTTACTTTTCAGAAAATGGGCTGGTAGTACCCCATTGAACAAATACATCTACAGTATGAAACTCCGGAAAAAAATTGTTTTTGAGCGTTCCAAAAATTGAGAAGGTAAGTAAAATTAGGTAGCAACTCGCTCATAAAGATCAAATGCCCAATACGTGAGTTTATTTCTGTAAGGATCATTTTGATGTAAGTAGACACTGTATGAACACGGGCGCTGATGACCGCGCAGTTGGGCGCCCCACAAAGCAGAAATAATAATAATCATCATCATCATCTCTATGAACACATTATAGCCTGTAGCGTAGTAGATAGCATGCTGAACGTCTAATGCAATATTTGCAAGACCGATTCTCATTCGGAGGAAGTTTGTTTTTCTTTTCCCCTCCTCTTCTCTTCACTTAATACTGGTGTCTTTTTAAGTTTACTTTATTCGTAATACAGTTATGTAGTAGCTTTAAATTCTATATGATATGACATTTCTATAAAATTGCCATTTAGTAACTTCATTTTACACTTGGTCAGTTCGAGATACGTCACAAAGTTGGAGCGAAGAAACTGTATTTAATGCGTGTGGTAGCTCTTATTCCGATGACTCTGGAACACCATTTAACATCTTTCGACCGCATTATACTCCCCAAACAAGTCATCGAAGACAATAATTTGTCACTTACAACTGTTTCCATTCAACCTGATGTAAAGCTGTGTGATTCTGACAAAGAGAAAAATTGAACACTGCTTAGAACCCACGACGAAATGTAATAAGAAAGTGAAAGTCGGTCCTGCTTCAGCACTTTTAGATCGCAGTGTTTCAGCATCACTTACATATGCAGTAAAATAATGGATACTTTAAGGTTCTACTGCGTAAACTGCATATTTCGTAGAGCTAATTTTCCGGTGATTTAAATTAATGACACGGAGGAACAGAACATGGCAGTATGTAAGCCGACGGTGCTCTGCAGATCCCCACGCTGTCTGAAAATTTGAAAACTGAAAAAAGAGGTACTTGGAAAACAGTAATAGGTCTGGCAACAACTACAGATATTAACTGCCAGAACTATCCTCTGAATGAAAATGTTTCCAACGTTTCTTATTGAGCAGGCTTTCACAAGCAGCCTTGGAAAACCTTTAGCATGGTCCGAACAAATAACACAGTTCCAGATTCCCTCACTTTTAACATACACTCCTGGAAATTGAAATAAGAACACCGTGAATTCATTGTCCCAGGAAGGGGAAACTTTATTGACACATTCCTGAGGTCAGATACATCACATGATCACACTGACAGAACCACAGGCACACAGACACAGGCAACAGAGCATGCACAATGTCGGCACTAGTACAGTGTATATCCACCTTTCGCAGCAATGCAGGCTGCTATTCTCCCATGGAGACGATCGTAGAGATGCTGGATGTAGTCCTGTGGAACGGCTTGCCATGCCATTTCCACCTGGCGCCTCAGTTGGACCAGCGTTCGTGCTGGACGTGCAGACCGCGTGAGACGACGCTTCATCCAGTCCCAAACATGCTCAATGGGGGACAGATCCGGAGATCTTGCTGGCCAGTGTAGTTGACTTACACCTTCTAGAGCACGTTGGGTGGCACGGGATACATGCGGACGTGCATTGTCCTGTTGGAACAGCAAGTTCCCTTGCCGGTCTAGGAATGGTAGAACGATGGGTTCGATGACGGTTTGGATGTACCGTGCACTATTCAGTGTCCCCTTGACGATCACCAGTGGTGTACGGCCAGTGTAGGAGATCGCTCCCCACACCATGATGCCGGGTGTTGGCCCTGTGTGCCTCGGTCGTATGCAGTCCTGATTGTGGCGCTCACCTGCACGGCGCCAAACACGCATACGACCATCATTGGCACCAAGGCAGAAGCGACTCTCATCGCTGAAGACGACACGTCTCCATTCGTCCCTCCATTCACGCCTGTCGCGACACCACTGGAGGCGGGCTGCACGATGTTGGGGCGTGAGCGGAAGACGGCCTAACGGTGTGCGGGACCGTAGCCCAGCTTCATGGAGACGGTTGCGTATGGTCCTCGCCGATACCCCAGGAGCAACAGTGTCCCTAATTTGCTGGGAAGTGGCGGTGCGGTCCCCTACGGCACTGCGTAGGATCCTACGGTCTTGGCGTGCATCCGTGCGTCGCTGCGGTCCGGTCCCAGGTCGACGGGCACGTGCACCTTCCGCCGACCACTGGCGACAACATCGATGTACTGTGGACACCTCACGCCCCACGTGTTGAGCAATTCGGCGGTACGTCCACCCGGCCTCCCGCATGCCCACTATACGCCCTCGCTCAAAGTCCGTCAACTGCACATACGGTTCACGTCCACGCTGTCGCGGCATGCTACCAGTGTTAAAGACTGCGATGGAGCTCCGTATGCCACGGCAAACTGGCTGACACTGACGGCGGCGGTGCACAAATGCTGCGCAGCTAGCGCCATTCGACGGCCAACACCGCGGTTCCTGGTGTGTCCGCTGTGCCGTGCGTGTGATCATTGCTTGTACAGCCCTCTCGCAGTGTCCGGAGCAAGTATGGTGGGTCTGACACACCGGTGTCAATGTGTTCTTTTTTCTATTTCCAGGAGTGTAATTCTACAACTTATTGCTGTGTCACAGTACTTCCTTCCCAGTCACCATGCAGTGCAGTTTTCATGTTTCTTATTGCCGGAACTTGATTATCTGGGTTGTTTCGAAGAACGAAGAGGACATAAACGCATCAACTTTCCGAAGGATTCCGCAGTCAGTCTTAACAAAATTCCTTTCCACTTTTACTTAGAAGTTGGAAACGCATTTTCCATCACTAAATAACTACACCGTTTGCAAAAATGTACGAAAAAAAAACACTAGAAACTTCCATACGATGCATGTTCCAAGAAACATTGCATCATAATTCGGAGTAACACAGGTGAATAAGCAGCGGAAGTACTAGACAGTGACGTCAGCGGCATCACATAAACGTGTTCTGAACATACGATGACATAATTAACCAGTTAAGACGATTTCCGGGAAACAGTCAACTATCGTAATTATCTGCCGACACTGAGCAAGTGACTTTCAAATAAAATGCCGCCCCTGCACAGGAGTACACATAATGGACGTACGAGTACAGGTTGTAGATGTGTGGTTGACGACATACCGAAGTTTGGGTCTGACCGTGAGTTGTGCTCAGGTAGCCCGAGGGTAAGTTGGAAATATCGGCTCAAATTTTCATTGAAGTCATCCCATTATGCAGCTGACGGTTGTTCATATTCGCAGCTGCGAAGGCATTTCATGTACATGTGTACCACAGTAACTACGGCTAACACTCTCGTAACACAAATAGAGCTTCGTGTTACTACTGGCGTGTGACGTCACCAGAGCTTCAGCAATAACAGTGCGTTTTCGATCATATGACCAAATCTTGGAATTTAATGACTTTTGGCTTTTAATTACAAAATAACAACAATCCGAACCATATTTTTAATATAGGGAAATAGCCTTTAGTGCTACAGGGGATATTCACCTGATCTTCCTTGGTACTTGTAGCAGTAATCGAAGGGACCATGACAGGTGTGAACTACATGATCATTATTGTGGATCACCTTCATCGCTTCGTGCCTGATGTCTCCACAGGGGGCGCCAGCCTCTTCCAGCAGGATAAATGTTACAGGCAAGTAGCCAGAATCATGCTCATCTGGTTTTGAGGAGCATGATAGTGAACTGGTAGATGTCTTGACCAACAAATTCACCTAGTCTGAACCTCGTGGAACACTTCTGGGGCGCTATTGGGCGCCAGCTCTGTACCTACGAGCTCGCAGGGATCATGCCACCTCTGCTTCCACATACCTCCAGAAAACTGCGGAGAACTTTTACAATCCATGCCGCACAGGACGCCGGCCGCGGTGGCCTTGCGGTTCTAGGCGCTGCAGTCCGCAACCGCGGGACTGCTACAGTCGCAGGTTCGAATCCTGCCTCGGGCATGGGTGTGTGTGATGTCCTTAGGTTAGTTAAGTTTAAGTATTTCTAAGTCTAGGGGACTGATGACCTAATATGTTAAGTCCCATAGTGCTCAGAGCCATTTGAACCATTTGAACCGCACAGGACTGCTGCTGTGAGGTACATTCCAAAGGCGGTCCAAACGCTGTTAGACGAGTTCATCAATGTATGTTTTACATTCAGTCCAGTGAAGTGCTTTTATTTTTTGATTCTTTAGGTCGTACTAGGGTCAATTAATGTGGAACACTGTCGTTGAGAACATCTCATACTGAGAAAGCATAGCTATTGATTCCAAAGAGACTGATGGAGAAGAAGAAGAAGAAGAAGAAGAAGAAGAAGAAGGAGGAAAAGAAGAAGAGGTTGAACAAGAAGAACATGAAGAAGAATCAAATCAATGAGGATTTGCAGAAAATAAATGCGTGGTGTAATGGCCGGCAGTTATCTCTCAATATTAGTAAGTGTGACCTACTGCGTATAACAAAGCGAAACTCCCCATTAAAGTACGAGTACAAAATAAATGCCCAGTCTTTGGAAGCGGTAACATCCATCAAGTATCCGTGTGTGACTATTCGAAATGATCTTAAATGGAACGATCAGATTACACAAGTACTCTAGAGTGCGGTTTATTGATAGAATCCTGAAGCGATGCAGTCCATCAACAAAGGAAATTGCTTACAATACGTTAGTTCGTCCAGTCTTAGAGTATTGTTCGTCTGTATGGGACCCTTACCAGTTGGGTCTGATTTAAGAAATTCAGAAGGTCCAAAGAAGAGCGGCAAGATTCGTGACCGGTACATTTAGTCATCGCGAGAGCGTGTCAAATCTCATAGAAAGTTTGAAGTGGGACACACTTGCAGATAGCCGACGTGCTAAACTGAAGAGGCTGCTCACTAAATTCCAAAATCAGATCTTTGCCGAGAATGTAGAGCATATATTATTACCACCAACTTTCAAATCGCGCAATGATCACCATTCAAAGATAATGGAAATTAGCCCTCGTCTGACGCCTTCAGACAGTCGTTTTTTTTCCCTCAAGCGATCCACGAGTGGAACAGAGGGGAGGAAATAGGACTTTGGCGTGAATAGTACCCTCCACCACACACCGCTTTGCGGCTAGCGGAGTATATATGTAGATGTAGAAGAAGTTGCAAAGTTAGAGCAACTACAGGCAAAAAGTAATCTCATTAAATTTTATGTTCTGTGGAAGAAATCACAGCATGAGTTGTTCTATATTCCGCTTTAAAGGAAATGACGCTGCTCATAGGTGCATATTTACCTCTGAGGTACTCAATCTCTTCCTGAGTGAAAGTTGGCAACCGTGAGCGTCTACCCTCTGACGTACCACCGCCGGGTAATGCCCCTCCTGGCTGAAGATAGGGTGTGCGTAGAGCCCAACCTGGTCAATATCAAGACAAACGTTTGTCACTACCAGTGCACTTTCCTCAAACGTATCATTGATGCACACAATAAAACGTAGATAGACTGCATGACTGATGAACTTATAATCTCGCGGTACCTATACTGTTTTTTAAATATATCTAGAAGTTTCGTAAACTTATTACACGTCATCACATATTATTTCAGTTATAGCAAAAAGTTCTGTATGAAAAATGAAAAGATATATTAATGCCAGGAGCTTTATACTTGTTACTCCTCTCCTCAGCTGTCGTCTCCAATGTTCTCAAGAGTCCAGTACAGACTTTATTCGTAGTTTGTGTGTTTTTGACACGTGGGGTTGGATCCTACCACTGTCAACTGGAGGTATTTAAAAAGAATCATAAATTAACTTAAAATTTAATATTAAGAAATATACTGACTAGTCTTTTCAAAATCCTTCTACAAAATTACTCCATTACTGTGCAAAAGGATACCGGCACCTCTCGGAATTTTACTGTTTCTGATATATTTATAAGCTATTGAAGTAGGCCAGTACACGACATATGAAACAGTCTGCAGGATCTGAGGCGCCCACATGAACGTCATTGTAAAGGTTCACTTATTGTTATTGCACAACAACTTGTAGTCGCTATAAATTTTCTTTAACGTATTATTCATCTGGAATTACACTGCTCCGTTTCCACTCTTCTTGGTTCGGATTGGAAAGGATGTAATTCTTGAAAAGTAACGACGCAAGAAATACAGCCCTCACAAAAAGTTTCAGTTTTTCAGAAATCACGCATTTATATTTAGATATGAGGGTTCAAGTTGTTTTCCCAGGAGTGATCACACTGCAAATCCTTTGGTATTATACTCAAGCATAGACATAACTGAATGGCGCTAACGGAATTGTTGGCTAAGAAGGTATCTGATGATAACGTACTGAAGTAAGTTCACTGGAACAAGGCAAAATTAATTTTTTAACTAGAACAATCGCAGAAGGTCTGTTATCGTAGCATTTACCATACTTACATCAAACTGATACTTCCTCTCAACTGCTTCCAAGTCTTCACTGGAGTTTGAGGCTGGTTTTCTTCCCGTTATATTTAACGTAATTCCTACGGTGCCTGAAACAGATTTCCACTTAGTAAATTAATAAAATACAGTACTTGTACTTAGCATGAAAGAAGTTTTACATTATTTAGAACTGCACGAATGTAATGTGCATTATTCCATTATCGTATTGATGAAGCTCATTGTAGTGTAGTGAAGAAAGTTTGCAAGTATCGTACCATTAATTACAAACAATGTGGATTAAGTTGCCACCATAAACTAGTGGCAGTTGTATGCTTATTAAATAGCAGCTACTACAACTATCAATAAGACAGCAACAAAAATTACTGCTAAGTGGAACAACGATTCAACGTGGAACTCTGTCGAGATGATACAACAGAGGCCTGCAGTCGCAGCAACCAGCATTCTTCAAACGTAAAAGTGATAATGATAAATGAAAGTAATAAGTTTGATATTCTGAGTATTTTAGACTGTCAAGTTAATAAAAGTTAATGGCGCTTCAACATATTTACTTATTTTGATAGCAATACTATGACTGCTGCGTGAAAAAATTTTCTTTATTGTTTTCAATAGTCCAAAATTCAGTATACTTGAATTTGAGCGTACTTGCAGTAAAATGGTTTCATACATGGTTCTCCAAAAAACGTTTAAAGTGTTGTGGCGTAACAAGCTAGCTACGCCACACTGAGAAGGGAGCCGAAGGGCACGCGTACACATACGCCAACTGGCGTCAAGTCTGGAACAGGATACGTTATGACTGCTATCAAGAAAATACGTAGCTTTGGAATATACTTAACTTTATCCTTTGTTGGTTTACAACGTTCTTCTTGAGACATTTATACGATAACTCTCAAACTAGGTAAGGCTAATGGCGCCTTGCTAGGTCGTAGCCATGGACTTAGCAGAAGGCTATTCTAACTGTCTCTCGGCAAATGAGAGGAAAGGCTTCGTCCGTATAGTCGCTGGCAATGTCGTCGTACAACTGGGGCGAGTGCTCGTCCGTATCTCGAGACCTGCCTTGTGGTGGCGCTCGGTCTGCGATCACACAGTGGCGACACGCGGGTCCGACATGTACTAAATGGACCGCGGCCGATTTAAGCTACCACCTAGCAAGTGTGGTGTCTGGCGGTGACACCACATAAAGTATCAAAATATTACATTCTCTGGTTAGTTGACGGTAGCTGAATGAAAATAAATAATATTGCAAAATGAGCAGCCTTTCGTAATTTATAAAGAAGTACAGTTAAACGTAAGCAGTAAGCTTATTGCGGAGTGCATTTCACTGATGTTTTCCTCTTTGGCCAAAGTGAAGGAACAGTATTTGACAGACATGTCTCCAACTGGCTGTTGTAGCCAGTTCTCCATCAGCGACAGCACAACCCTGGCCCCCACTTACAGCCACCGCCAACCACGTAACGCTACTGAGTCGCTTCTGGATTGCTGTTTTCCGTTAGAGTTTTACTGTCCTTCTTAATACATGTCGATAAAACGATTATCGGACTAGACTAATTTGGCAGCGCTCGATCTAGCAGGCACGTAAAATTCCGGTTTAAAAATAATTTTTTTGTAATGGCAAACAAACCGGTGCTTTCCGTCGACAAAGGGCAGCGTATGAAAGACGAGACGAGCAGCAATTACTTGGGCTCACTCCAACTACACAAAGCAAAAATGAAATTGAAAATATTTGTCGAAGCACAAGAGATAATTCGCCAGACGACCCTTGAGAGAGACACCCTGTATACCTTCTGCCCACGCCACATACACATCTGACGCATATACACTACTGGCCATTAAAATTGTTACACCAAGAAGAAATGCAGATGATAAACGGGTATCCATTCGACAAATATATTATACTATAACTGACGTGTGATTACATTTTCACGCGCTTTGGGTGCATAGAACCTGAGAAATCAGTACCCAGAACAACCACCTCTGGCCGTAATAGCGACCTTGATACGCCTGGGCATTGAGTCAAACAGAGCTTGGAGCTTGTACAGGTACATCTGCCTATGCAACTTCAACACGATACCACAGTTCATCAAGACTACTGACTGGCGTATTGTGACGAGCCAGTTGCTCAGCCACCATTGACGAGACGTTCTCAACTGGTGAGAGATCTGGAGAATGTGCTGGCCAGGGCAGCAGTCGAACGTTTTCAGCATCCAGAAAGGCCCGTACAGGACCGGCAACATGCGGTCATGCATTATCCTGCTGAAATGTAGGGTTTCGCAGGGATCGAATGAAGGGTAGAGCTTCGGGTAGTAACACATCTGAAATGTAACGTACCCTGTTCAAAGTGTCGTCAATGCGAACAAGAGGTGACCGAGACGTGTAACCAATGGCAACCCATACCATCACAGCATCTGCAACATGCGGTCGTGCATTATCCTTCTGAAATGTAGGGTTTCGCAGGGATCGAATGAAGCGTAGAGCCACGGGTCGTAACACATCTGAAATGTAACGTACACTGTTCGAACTGCCGTCAATGCGAACAAGAGGTGACCGATACCTGTAAGCAATGGCACCCCATACCATCATGCCATCGCCAGTATGGCGATGACGAATACACGCTTCCAATGTGCGTTCACCGCGATGTCGCCAAACACGGATACGACCATCACGACGCTGTAAACAGAACCTGGATTCATCCGAAAAATGATGTTTTGCCATTCATGCACCCAGGTTCGTCGTTGAGTACACCATTGCAGGCGCACCTATCTGTGATGCAGCGTCAAGGGTAACCGCAAACCATAGTCACCGAGCTGATAGTCCATGCTGCTGCAAACGTCGTCGCACTATTCGTGCAGATGGTTGTTGTCTTCCAAACGTCCCCATCTGTTGACTCAGGGGTCGAGACGTGGCTGCACGATCCATTACAGCCATGCGGATAAGATGCCTGTCATCTCGACTGATAGTGATACGAGGCCGTTGGGATCCAGCACGGCGTTCCGTATTACCCTCCTGAACCCACCGATTCCCTATTCTGCTAGCAGTCATTGGATCTCGACCAACGCTAGCAGCAATGTCGCGGTACTATAATCCGCAATCGCGATAGGCTACAATCCGACCTTTATCAAAGTTGGAAACGTGATGGTACGCATTTCTCCTCCTTGCACGAGCCATCACAACAACGCCGGTCAACTGCTGTTTGTGTATGAGAAATAGGTTGGAAACTTTCCTCATATCAGCACGTTGTAGGTATCGGCACCGGCGTCAACCTTGTGTGAATGCTCTGAATAGCTGATCATTTGCATATCACAGCATCTTCTTCCTGTCGGTTAAATTTCGCGTCTGTAGCACGTCATCTTCGTGGTGTAGCAATTTGAATGGCGAGTAATGTATTTTAAGTAATGTCTCTTATAGAATGCAGAACTTATTCATTGTCATCTTCAAATGAATGTGCAATTTATGTATCACATTTACATGCAGACGTCACTCTGAGTAGGAACATGCGACAGGTGATGATGGTTGAGCTACAGTATATGCTGCAGAACTGCAAGCTTTATTGTTGGGTCCACGCCCCTGTGTGCTATAGCAGCGAAACCATGCATTTTGTGTGGATTGCATGCAGATCGCGCCATTAAAGTTAACAGTTTGCAGTTAATGATTTGCAAATCTTCCAGTCTGTGAGACAGATTAATGGGACGCAGATTTTGAATGATTATACAGTACGAGCTCATAAACAGAAAGAGGTCCAATTTTCTGAAAGAAATGTTAGGATAAGCGTGAATATTAGGATAAGCAATGCAGGGTATCAGAATCGTAACATTTTGTGAGGCATAAAAGTCAAATGACGCCACCTAAAGAATAAATGTCGGAGTAAATATGGGTGATAGAACATTACATTGAAAAACTACACCTTGCTCGCCACCTTAGGGTGAGTGGCGGAGGGTACTTTATGCACTACAGTCAGTTCCCCCTTTCCTGTTCCAGTCGCGATTGGTTCGCGGGAAGAACTATTGCTGGCATGCCTGCGTGCAATTTGGAGTCTTTATAATTTTCCCTTCACGATGACTTCGAGAGACGTACGTAGGAGGAACCAATATCTTGGCTGACTCTTCCAGGAACGTGCACTGTCGGATCGTTAATAGTAAACCATACTGTGATGCAGAAAGCCTCTGCTGCACCATCTCAGTGACTATTCCGCGCTTACTCAATCAACCTGTAACGAAACGCGCCGTTCTTCTTCGGATGTTCTCAGTTTCCTCTATCGACCCTATCTGGTACACATCGCACACGGATGAGAAACATTCGTGTGTTGGTGGAACAAGGGTTTTCTAAGCGTTGTGACTTCCCTGTATACAACAGCATCGTTCGCGAAAAGCCTCACGGAACATCCGACATTGTACACTAATTCATTCATATACATCGTGAAAAGAAATGGTCCCATAACAGTCCGCTGCTGTACGTCCGAAGTTACTCTTACGTCTGATTATTCCTCTTCGTTGAGAATGACCTACAGTGTTCTGTTTGCTGGAAACTCTTCAGTCACATGGCTGGTCTGACATTCCGCACGCTCGTATTTTGTTCATTATGCCGCGCTGCCGAGATGTACCGATATTTCCTGTTGTTTACTGTTATCTCGGGCGCCTGGTTCAACAGAGGGGATGGTTTTTACGCGACCATTGTTTCCGGTACTCATGTTGATTCCTGCGGGGCAGACTTTTGGTCACGAGAAATTACATAAAACGCGAGCATAAAACACGTTTCAAAACTCTGCAACAGACCGACGTCAGAGATATAGGCCTGTGGTTTTGTGCGTCTACTCGACAACCCTTCTTCGAAACTGGAATGAGCTGCTCTTCTTCCGATTACTAGGAACTCTTAGCTCCTCCAGCGACCTACAGACGTTAGAAGAGAGCGACTTATTTTGGGTACCCTTATGTCGTACGGTTGTCTCACTAGCTCCAGTGTCCTTGTCTCTGTTGAGCGGTGTCGGTTACCTTTCTGTAACCTGGTCACTATTCCCGATATCTGTCATTTTCAAGTTCATGCGACTGTTTAAAGGAGGAACCACAACACGATCTTCCCCAGTGAAACAGTTTTGGTAAAGGGTACTTCGCATCTTTTTAACAAAACCGTCTCACTGAGCAATACGGCATGAACCTAGGTACTGGTATATACTGTTTTCTATATCTCGTGTGCTTTTTTTGGTTCAGAAAAGATATTAATATCTGTGTGGCCTTTCTAATATAACCACCATGGCAAAGGGCGCCTTAAAACACTTAAATTCAAAATTGATACGTTATTACTGAAAGATTCTTTTGTGCTCTGACACTAAGCGCACCAGCCACAGGCCTTTATGTGCCTGAAACAAGCCGACGATGAGAAAATAGAAGTAATATACAAGGAATTTGAAAAGAGTGCCTCACATTCTCACGGAGTTAATATTGGCCAAATGGTTGGGCCCAAATATTTGTAGATAATTGGGCCATTTTACTTGTGCGTAGAATGGCCCACGCACAATGGTGTAGGGTGCCTCCTTGTTGACGTTCATTACACATTTCTAAAAAAATGGTTCTGAGCACTATGGGACTCAACTGCTGAGGTCATTAGTCCCCTAGAACTTAGAACTAGTTAAACCTAACTAACCTAAGGACACCACAAACATCCATGCCCGAGGCAGGATTCGAACCTGCGACCGTAGCGGTCTTGCGGTTCCAGACTGTAGCGCCTTTAACCGCACGGCCACTTCGGCCGGCTACACATTTCTACTTCTTTGTGTGTGCCTCTGTACTTCTGCTTCTAGCACTAATACTGTTGTCAGACGTAACACACGCAATAAAGCCTCGTACTGTACTACGGAGCACCACTGCTCTGTCTGCGCCTCGTGTGACAGTGCCTGACGCAAACGTGTAGTGATATGTCTATAGCTCGACTAGGTCCCCTCCCCTTTCACCTAATCTTAATCCCTTACAGTTATAACGCTGAGGACGATTAAAGTCACCGTCATGTTCTAGATCCACTGACAACTTGCACACCTTACTGGAAAGTCTGTGGCACGCTTGTAACCGAATCCGAAGGCAACCAGGTGCTCGCACGAATCTGTCATTCTTTGAGAACCAAGGCTGCCGGACTGGTA